>NC_143254.1:126495295-126795295 GCF_984573655.1 Nuphar pumila | reverse complement strand
GGTTTCTCGATTTCCTCGAGAACTATGCGAACTCCTTTCCTCACGCCGATCGTTAAATCTAACATTCTCGGCCATTTGACGAGTTAAATCTTCAACTCGGCGATTAGCCTCAGCCAGTTGTCTTTGCAGATCTCGCACCTCATATCGATGGTCACAATCATCGTTTCCCCTATTAAAATTAGTTTAACCTCGACCGCCCATTCGACCCACCATGGTGAATGGTACCCTAAAAAAATTTTTTTTTTTGAACTCCCCACAACACAGGGAATTGTGTCGGATTGAAAAATCCAACAACCCGCTCTGATACCAAAATGATGCAAAGCTACGGTGGATTCGGTACACACCGATCCACGATCCAAGATCCAAACGCACGCGAAAGCTGAAATGATATAGAGTCCAGACAGAACTCTGGAAAACTAATTTTCGGGGTCTGTGCGCTCTGTTTCGACAGAGGAGATCCAAATAAAAGTTGTGCGTGATTCGCACAGCTTTCCAACGAATTCAAAAATACTAAATTCGGAGCAAGAACGATCGCTCCACAGACTCGACACCGGGACTGCTAAACAAGTCCAACACAAATTATCAAAATTCAGGGGTAGACTGTTTGAAGGGAATTTTGACCCGTCAAGCGTTGGAGTTTGGACAAACTCACAACTGACGAAATGAAGGTTAGATCCAGACCTTTCCAGAATACTAAAGATCACAATTTTTGGAATTTTCTACAGTCCTCTACGAATTTTTGAATTTCGGAATGGTATGAGTTGTTGTTTCAGAAAATAAAATTCAAAGATTCGACAGTAGCAGCAAAGATCAATATTTTTGAAGCAACTAAGCCACGATTCAATCAAAACCATAAACATGAAAGTTGTAGGTCTAGATTATAAATTTCTACAGAATAAAAAAAATCGAAATTCCATTCAGAGAATCTCCAGATAATTAGAAAATACCGAACACTATTAAGTTGGTCTGAACCAAACTGGTGACAGTGGATGACTATCAGACCGAGAATTTGATAGACAGATTCAGGGGTTCAAATGGATGAATCACAGAAACCTTTCAACTACAAAGTTGTAGGAAATCTTCTTAGCTTTTCAGGAAGCTAAAAAACATGAAAATCCGCTCAATATTGAGTCCGATACGAATGTTTTATCAGGGACTTCTCTGTTATCTCGTAACAGTAATTTGGTCCTTTTGAAAGAACCCAAGTTCATTCACACACATCAACAACCCGAAATAACTTAAGATCAAATGAGACAAGTTTTAATATGAAAAAAATACTTCTAACATGCCTTCACAACTCTTTAATGGTCTAATACAATTTAGCAACATCAAATCATGAACAATCGCAATAAATGCGAATAAAAATAGCTAAAGAAATAGAACGAAGAACTGATAGAGATATCCGGGCTGAAATCGATAATGTCCGTCGTTGGAAAGCAACTGACGCCACAAGAGAGATACGAACAGTAGGGATGAATGAGCAACCACCACGAACAAACTTAGAACAACCACCACGAATAAAATCTCTTCACAAGAACACCTTCCACACAAAATTGAAGTTTGGTTTTTCTTTCACACCAAGATAACTTTCTTTCTAGCACCAACCACACCAAAAACTTGATTTTTCTCACTCCAGAACCAGCCACACTACCAATTTCGAAATTGAACAAGACCCCTCACCCCTTGGACTACCTCCCTAGTTAAGGGCTTAGGTTGCTTGGGAAGAGCCACAATAAAGAGACCTTGGCCTTCCCAAGCTTTGCACCAAAAACGAGTGTGCAAGCCTAGATTTTGTCAAATGCTAATAACTCTACCAACAATCCATTTTTGACTTTGGGCTGGTCAACATGAATTCAAATGAGGTCCAAGATGGACCACACTAAAGTGGTGCCACCTAGGCCCCCTTCATGAAGATGGATCAAGATCCGGATCCAAATAGGTTGTGAATTCGATCCTGCACCAACACCAAGAGAGAAGCGAATTTGCGAAAAAATAAAAACTACCCTTGGACCCCATACACCCTCTAGTACCACAAAAAGATCCTACAAGGTACCAGAACTATCCGGATCCGTAGAATTCGGCTCCTAAAAAAATAAAAATAAAAATACATGAAATAACTATTGATAAAGTAAAATCCAAAAATATGATTCCGTAATGGAATCAAAGCAATAAAAGGATCACGATGAATATCAACTAACTGGGAGATCCACTAGGACCATGAATGTCCTGCAAGCGTGTGAATCGCCTTGGGTAGTGATGTCTGGAACGGGTCTGGATATTTGGATTGGGATCCAAATCCGCTTCTGTCTCTAGATGCTCTGCATCAAAATGTTTAAAGTATTTTCATTAAGAAGTGATCCTATTATTCATAAGATATCCAGTTCTATTGGCCATTATATAACTCGGTTTTTTTGTCAAAAACCGGATTCCCGAATCCCGAGTTGTCAAAAATGACTCCAAAGAAATGGCCGTATCGACCTCAATACTAGTCGGTTTTCAACGTTCTTTAGCTTCCCGGAAAGCTAAGACATTTTCCTACAACTATATAGTTGAGGCCATTTCGTGACTCGGCCGTTTCAGTCCCTGAAAAGTGCTGCTACAGTATCAGTCTGATAGAAATCTACTGTCACCAGTTTTGTTCAGAACACTGCAGCTGGTGTTCGGTATTTTTCAATTATCTGGAGATTCCCTAAATGAAAAATCATTTTGTTTGATTATGTGGAAATCTAAAACCTAGATCTAAAACTTTCATGTTCAAAGTTTTGGTTGAATCGTTATCTAAGTGTGTCAAAATTTGCAATCAATCTACTATTACTAAAAATTATGATTTGAAATCGTGTTTAATATCCTGTTTTTTAGTTTATCGAGTTTTCCTAATTTTTGGAAATTTCCTGCATGTTATGTGATTATGAAACTTGCGTTTACTAGTTGAGATCCTATTTAATGTTAGTTCTTTACTGAGTTTTTCTTAGTTCCTATGTTTGCATGTCGAAAAACCTTGTAGATGTGAATGTATGTTTTGAAAACCTGTCACATTTTTCAACTGGAACACCTACTATTTTTGGTCATTCAAAAATCCGTTACAGTTCGTAGAGAGCTCGAAAAATTCTAAATCTTAGTTCGTTGGAAGGGTTTGCATTTGACCTATGTTTTCTCAGTTGGTGGTTTTCGCAAAATCAACCATCTGAGGGGTAAAAAAACCCTGCGAACAGACTGTCCATGGAGTCCGGAAGTCTGTCATAGACGTGTTTGTCCGTCCCAGTCCCGAGTTTGTGGAACGGACACCTCTAATCTGAATCCTATGTTTTTGGATTCATTGGAAAGTTGTGTAAGTCATGCACAACTTTTATTTGGACCGCCTCTGTCAAAATAGAGTGCACGGGTCCCGAAAACCCTATTTTCCCGAGTTCTATTTAAACTTATTTTCGTGAAAAGCTTCTGCATGTGTCAAGATCCATTTGGATCTTGGATCATGGATCAATATTCATCGAGTCCACATCATTTTGGTATCAGAGCTAGGGTTGCCAGATTTCTCAATCTGACATGATTCCCAATGTTATGGGAGGTCAATTTTTTTTTTAAGATCCATGCACCATGTCTGAGCGAACAAGAAGTAGGGGTCAAAATGTGTATAACCCTAAAAATGAAATCCGCAACCTTAGGTATGAGACTGGAACTCTATAGCATAAAACTGAAGATCTAAGTCGTAGGATGAAAGATTTTATCAGGGAACAGGAGAGAGCCTTTGAGCAGAACCAACACTGTTCACGAGGAACGTGCAAGACATTATTATGGCTCTTATGAAGAATTTGAGTCAGAACGGGATAAGAAAGCTCTGAATCTGCAAAGTCAACTTCGCACTGAGCAAATGCGAATTTCATGGATAAAATCGAAGCTTTGTGAACTGGAATTAGAGGAAGAGCTTCGTCACAGATCAGATCTACTTCGATCCTTGAGGGCATATGGGTGGTCTGACTCCGTTCGTGGGTCTGACCCACATTAGTACTCGTATGCGGGTATAAAGCTGGATCTGCCTATAAGATCCAGTTGAGAGTCTGGTGCTCCAAATCTGAAGGTCCATTATGTGAATTTTTTACAAAGAAAATTGAGGCAGAGTCCTCGTTCGCCCGTCTCATCCTTTAGTCCCCGACCCAACCCCACCTCATTTAAATCTGACAATTCTAGGGTTAAGTTTAAGGAAATCTTTTGTGTGAGTTGCAAGGACGAAGAAAGTTTTGTTTCTTCTGACTTAGGATCTCAACAATTCGAAGAAGTCATAATGGAAAACGAGAATTGGGATAGCGAATAAGAGTCCTAGTGCGAAGAAATTAATCACACTCTTGTTATTTTCATAAAAGATCCTCTCGAGGAGCCTTTTCGTGAAATGGTTGGTAGATCGATTTTCGATGAGAAAATCGAGAAGGAACCCTCACCTGAATTTGAGAATGTTCCTATGAGTGCATTCATTACTGGTCCAATCTTTGAAAAGATGTATGAAGAGATGCCTCACATCTCAACATTTTGGGAAATAACACATCTAGAAGACCCGTCCTATGTCAGTCTTGATGATCCAGTCTTCAAGAAATTTTATGAGCCCATAGAAGGTACAATTTTGTCTCGAGATGCGTTTGACATGATTGTCAACATTGATTCATCAAGTCTCATTAGTGCAACCATTTTCAAGGATGATTTCAAAATTGACAAGACTAATCAAAGTATTAGAAATTTCAATGAAATGCATGTCAATGAACACTTAGATATTGAAAATTCTCTTAGTGCACCATTAGAAAATTGTGAGCCTCATGTAAACCCTAAATGTGATTCGAGTAAAGTTGAAATGACAATTGCGCATACCCCAAATTTATTTTGAAAATATCAGGATTTAGTCGATAATGTTGATTTTGTATCCTTCATAAATCCTTCTAGTAAGTTTGAATTATTGCTACATTGTCTTACTTGTGACTTGCCTTATAATTGCCAAAATTTTAGTGAAAATTTTGAAATATTGAAAAACATGATAAATAAGCAAATTTTATCTGTAGTTGACCCAAATTTTGTTATTATCTGCAACATGTTGATGCAAGGTAAGATTATTAAATATAATGTCTTAGATGCTTTTGAGATTTAATTCCATTATTCTGCTTTGAATTTATCTGAATTGCATTTTATAGAGCATATTGCATTACATTGCATCAAATATTATTGTCATTCTTATATAGAATTTCTTGCCTTGTTTAGTTCTCTTTTATTTACCTTGAACATATTCTGCGCTGATTAATTTTTGAATGTGTGAAGGAATTATGGAGTGACATTTGAGTAGAAACAAACTCCGAGGATGAAGCCTTTCTACTCAAAAGGGAATTATGCAGAGCATCCTGAAAATCCGAGCTTTGAAGATGAATTTGATCCAAATCCAATTCCCAAGATCCAATCCAGGATGCGATCCAGGACAGATCCAATCATGCAGGACTATTAAGGTCCAATTGGATATCTACCAACCCATACCCATTTTGGTTATCGTGCAACAATAACTGAGATATTTTGCATCTTTCTAAGAGATTGTATTTTTATTATTCGATTCTATTTTGGCATGTGAAGAATCATGTTAAATATGTTTTTATTTGTAATCTTTTTTTTAGGAGTCAGATTCTACGGATCCAGATAGTTCTGGTATTTTCATTAAGAAGTGATTCTATTATTCATAAGATATCCAGTTCTATTGGCTATTATATAACTCGGATTTTCTGTCAAAAACCAGATTCCCAAATCCCGAGTTGTCAGAAACAACTCCAAAGAAACGACCATATCGGCCTCGATATTGGTCAGTTTCCAGAGTTCTTTAGCTTCCAGAAAAGCTAAGACATTTTCCTACAACTTTGTAGTTGAGGCAATTTCGTGAATCGATCGTTTGAGTCCCTGGAAAGTGTTGTTAAAGTGTCGGTCTGACAGAAATCCACTGTCACCAGTTTGGTTCAGAACACTCCAGGTGGTGTTCGATATTTTTCAATTATCTGGAGATTCCCTAAATGAACAATCATTTTGTTTAATTTTGTGGAAAGCTAAAACCTAGATCTAAAACTTTCATGTTCAAAGTTTTGGTTGAATCGTTATCTAAGTGTGTCAAAATTTGCAATCAATCTACTGTTACTAAAAATCATGATTTGAAATCGTGTGTTTAATATCCTGTTTTTTAGTTTATTGAGTTTTCCTAATTTTTAGAATTTTCTTGCATGTTCTGTGATTCTGAAACTTGTGTTTACTAGTTGAGACCCTGTTCAATGTTAGTTCTTTACTGAGTTTCTCTTATTTCCTATATTTACATGTCTGAAAACCTTGCAGATGTGAATGCATGTTTTGAAAAGCTATCGCATTTTTCAACTGGAACACCTACTGTTTTCGGTCGTTCAAAAATCCATAGCGGTTCGTAGAGCTCAAAAAAATTTAAATCTTAGTTGGTTGGAAATGTCTGGATCTGACCTATGTTTTCTGAGTTGGTGGTTTTCGCAAAATCCACCGTCTAAAGGGTAAAAAACCCCTGTGAACAAGCTGTCTGCAGAGTCCAAAAATCTGTCATAGACGTGTTTGTCCATCCCAGTCCCAAGTCCGTGGAACAAACACCTCTAATCTGAATCCCGTGTTTTCAGATTCGTTGAAAAGTTGTACGAGTCGCACACAATTTTTATTTGGACTGCCTCTATCGAAATAGAGTGCACGGGAACCAAAAACCCTATTTTCCTGAGTCATGTTCAGACTTGTTTTCATGAAAAGCTTTCGCGCATGTCAAGATCTATTTGGATCTTGGATCGGTATTCACCGAGTACACATCAACTATGTTCGAGATGAATACCTCAGGGGAACTATTACATTACCTTTTGTTACATCAGAATATCAGGTGGCTGACTTCTTCACCAAGGCGCTTCCAACTCCTCGCTTCTTGTTTCTCCTTAGCAAACTTTCAATTTTCTCCCCGTAAAGTTTGAGGAGGGGTGTTAATATATATATATATTCTTCTTTATATATCTATATCAAAATACCAGATAGGGTTATTTTGGTAATTTTGTTGTATATTTTATTTTTCTTAAGTTTTTCTTTTCTTTTTTTTGGTATTCTTTTTTCTCTTTTCTTTTTTTATTCTAAATGTATTGGGACCATTGGGGGGCCCACCCTTATAGTCGTTGGGGTCCCCAACGGTCATATTAACCACTGTTGGGGCTCTCCAACGACTATAATGGGAGCCCCAATGGCCCCCTCTCAAGTGCTCCTTTTCTTCTATAAATTGAGGGGCTCTCCCTCATGTAAAATAGCTTTTGTTCTCTCTGTTTTTTACTCATCAATAATATTTTTCTTTGCCTTTTGGCATTTGCCCCTTAGTGGGTTTGTATATTGTGCACATTATGTGCTTGTGCTACTTGGCTCTTTGTTAAACTCTTTTAAGAGTTCTCTTATAATTTATACTTCCACATTCTTTATTACAATCCCCCAAGGCAGTAAAGTGTTGCTTTATAGGATATCTTAAAGGACAAAAAGGATATAAATGCTTTGGTCTCGAAAGTAAGAAAGAGTGGATATAATGACATATAGAATTTTGGAAACATGTGCCATTCTACAGTCAGAAGGAGTCAAAGAAGACTATGGAGTCTACTTTATCCTTTCTAGTGCCTTTGACAATCAGATAGAAGCAATGACAAGGAATTGGTCACATATAGCAAAAGATACTGAGAGGGCCTTGTACAGTCTTTTGTGGAGCAACATGATTTAGGGGAAGAGTCCTTGCCCAAGCCAAGTCTCAATATTCTCCAAGCCGATCCTCATGAGTCAGCACCTTTGTCTTCTCTTATTCCTTAGGTGTGTAGGAGTTATAGACCTTTTGTTCCACCTTCTAGATTTGTTTCTTATGATTCCTTTTTTGCTACTTATCAAGCCTTTCTAGCTATGATTTAGTCCTTTAGTAAACCAAAATCCTACATTGAGGTTGCATCAGATCCAGAGTGGCAAAAGGCAATGGTAGAGGAGTTGGCGGCTTTGGAGAGAATGAAAGCATGGGAGTTGGTTGGACTGATCAGTTGGGTGTATAAGATCAAAACTAAGGCTGATGGGTCCATTGAATGATACACGAGTCATCTTATAGCAAAGGGATATAATCAACAATATGGGATAGACTTTGCTGAAACCTTTGCACATGCGGCTCACATGATTACTATTAGGACCTACTAGTAGTGGTTGTAGCAAGGGGATGGAAATTGTGGCAAATGGATGTGAAAAATATCTTTCTAAATGAAGACTTGAAGGAAGAAGTATATATGGAGTTGACTCAAGGAACTGTTGATAAGGAAGGCAGGGTGTATAGACTAAAGAGAACTTTGTATGGGTTGAAACAAGCTACAAGAGCTTGATTTGAGAAATTCATTGTTGCAATGGTGATTTTGGGGTTCAGACAAAGTTACCATAAGCTAGCCTTGTTTGTGACATCTTTTGATAAAGGTCAATGTCTTCTTTTGCTTTATGTAGATGATATGATTATTGTTGGTGATGATAAGGCAATGATCACCAAAGTAAAGGTGCAACTAGCCTAAATTTTTGAAATGAAAGATTTAGGGAAATTGAAATATTTTCTGGGTCTTTAGATTGCATACTCCAAATGAGGTTTTTTTTGTTAAACAAGCACAAATATGCAACAAAGCTAATTGAAAAGGCAAGACTTTAAAATGATACAAAGCAGGTGAATACTCCTATAGAAGCTAGTTGCAAATTATAGCATACAGATGGTGAGCTTCTGAGTGACCCTTCAATTTATAGAGAGTTGGTTGGGAGTTTGATTTACTTGACTATCCTGCGACCAGATGTTACATTTGCAGTTCATATGTTGAGTCAGTTTATGAGTGCCCCTACGCTATCTCATTTGACATCAATTATGAGGATTATCAGATATGTTAGGGGTATCATGCATTATGGATTATTCTTTTCTGCTACATCATCATTAGAGTTGAAAGCATACTACGATACAGATTTTGAGGGAGCTTCTCAGGATAGACATTTTGTGACGCCTCTAAAATCTTGAACTTATAACTTTTTAGGAAAATTTTGAAAGCCTTGTAATAATTCCTTTATTAGAGTTTAAAATAGCAGTTCAGCGAAAATAGGTGTTTGAAATAAGTCAATGGACTTTGAGCGCATTACGGGTGAACTTTTTCCATTACATAATGGATTTGTAACTCTGTGCATTCATTGAAATCAAATAAATTCAAAACGAGGTTTAATAGTTTATACGAAAATTGAAATTTCAAAGAAACTCTTATACCAAAAATGTTATTAGGAGCGAAACATCAGGTAAAGAGTCTCATCTTGATATCATCACGCCATCGTATCATCGTTTGTCATACCGACCTAATCATCACCTGAACCCATAAAACAGGATCAGATCGATAAAAATCTAATAGGTGCATAGATATAACAATTCAGAACAAGATTAACATATGCGTTGCTCCTTTCGTGATGTGCGGTTCAAAATAAGCAAAATAAGCATGCTAACAAAATTCAGAACCAAACTAACATATATGTTGTTCATTTCGCTGTGTGCAAGTCAAAATAAGTAAAATGAACATGATAACTTTGTTTCGATATTAACTGTCCACTGGGTACACATAGAAAAAATGTAAAAACAACTGAGATTGTTTGGGATTTGTTATGCTATGTATTTTGATACCCCGAACAACTAGCTGAGTCTGCTCCTAAGGAGACGGCCAATGACCGAAAGAGAATTCCCCAGAGGCCACTAGTTCAAGGGGATGCATCCATACTTCTGCAAAAGTCATTGGGACCTACCATCTACGATAATTTTTGGTAGCTCAGTCTCGTAACTTCGATGACTGGGGACACCAAGTCATTTGTTCGAGGAGTGTAGTTATTAACAACCTGTCCATTAGAGTTTTTGTACCATCCCATCCGTTTTTTTGACGAAACATAAAGACGAATGGGTATGTCAGGTTCTATTTAACTGATGACCCATTCTACATGCTCTGGTCTTTCAAGCCAACTCGAGCATCTTGCCTGTGAAAACGATGATCATCATTTATGTGATTTTCTTTTCATCATTATGTAATTGCATGCTACGAGGTTACCATAAACCTCTCACCCAGTCATAATAGTACTAACATGTCGTGCATGTCTGATAGTAATGCTATGATGAAAGGGATATCAGTTTTTTAGTAAGAAACCCCAACATCATTAAAAATTTTAATGTTTCGTTTATCACTATTTATGTGATTTTCTTTTTATCATTTTGTATTTGCATACTACGAGGTTACCATAAACCTCTCATCCAATCATCATAGTAATAACATGTCCTGCATGTCTGATAGTACTGCTACGATGAAAGGGGTATCAGGTTCTCAGAAAGAAACTCCAACTTTATTTAGAATTCTTAAAGCCCTATGTTTTAGGCCGGGAGTATCCGAGTCATTTGAATATCACAACAAAAGACCATACGTACCTCTTAGGGATATACAGGGTTAAAGGAAATACCTAGTTGCAAATAGGCAACAACCAGGTATCCGTTTTTGCTTTTCGAAACAACGAATATTTCAAACATTAAAATCTTGCATGAAATCTTCTTTTTAAAAGACTGGGCGAGTATGCACAATTTGTGTCTTTAAAAGCAAGCGTAAGCCTATGCATATTACAGCACGACGGCGTAGTATATGTATATCAAAATATAAGCTTGTGCATATTACAGCACGACGACATAGTATATGTATATCAAAACATAAGCATGTGCATATTATAGTGCGGTAGCGTAGTACATATATATCAAAACATAAGCCTGTGTACATTATAGCACAATAATATAATACATATATATCAAAACATAAGCATGTACACATAACAACGCGGCGACAATATAAATGACATAAAGTGAGACTCAATGTACAAAACTACACATCGAGCTAAATAAATTGCGTAAGCAATACATGAGGTACAAAACCATGCATCGGCTAAATAAATGCATAAGCAATGCACAAGGTACAAAACCATACCTCGGCTAAATAAATGCCTAAGCAGTAGCCTGTGCACGTAACAATGTGACGACAAAGTAAATGACATAGAGCAAGACTCGATGTGCAAAACCACACATCGAGTTAAATAAATTATGTAAGCAGTGCACGAGGTATGAAACCGTACCTACACTAAATAAATGTGTACGTAGTGCATGAGGTACAAAATCACACCTCAGCTAAATAAATGCGTAAGCAGTAGCCTGTGCACGTAACAACACTGCGACAAAGTAAATGACATAAATTTAAATGGACAATGATACACAAAACTATGTCGTTGAGTTAAAAGCATATATATATATATATATATATATATATATATATATATATATATATATATATATATATATATATATATATATATATATATATATATATATATATTGGAAGTGTCATGCCATTGTCTTTGTATGCAACTTTTCCCTACCTCAAAGATGGTTGAATTCGTTGACGATTCTGAGCATAGGTTATCAAGGGCTCGTGTCTTGGTGCATGTGTCGCGTCCATTGTTCTGATGGGGTGCGCTAAAAAGGTATTTTATTACGTTGTGAAAGAAATTATGCAATAATTTAATTTAATAAAATAAGCAATGTTTCGTATTGCACGGGTCGAACCTAAACCCAGTTCAGGCCGATCGAACCAAACCAGGCTCAATACAAGAGGAGGTTAGTAAGGCTCGATTGAGTCAGGCTCAGCTGAAAGTGGAGGTCGAGCTAAGCTTGGTGGTCAAGCCGAGCCTAGTCTAGTCCCCATAGTACGACATGAAAAGGGCTGACAGGCCTGACTCGTAGTCAGCGCCCCGCGGTGCGACAGGGGCTAGACCAGATGAGGCCCAGCTCGATTGAGGTGGTGTGGGCTTGGCGGTTAGGCCGAACCCGAACATCCCACCTTCGACTTGCCAAAAAAAGCGCAAAGGCAAGAGAGGGAGTAGAGGGCTCAGCCTGGTAGCCGAGCTAGGCTGGCCCCTAACCTGGATGAGACCGAGCCTAGGCTCGATCCTCCGATAAACCGATCCCCTGCAACAGGTGGGTCATCCCACCTGACTGTGGTAAAAAGGGATGGGCGAGGGGAGGAGGGTGTTGCCCTCCTACGACAATATAAAAAGAGAGAGGGCAGGAGGGTGTTGCCCTCCTGCTGGGAGAAGAAAGCAGAAGGGGCAACGCCCCTCCTCTGCCTTGGTTTATCAAGAAATAAAGAGGCAAGAGGGTCACCCCTCATACCTGCGCAAACAGAGAAGGGACATGCTCATGCCTAGAATCAGCAGGGAGGCGAGGGGGAGGGGGAGTGTAAAAACCAGTTATAAAAAAAAAAAAACAAATTTTAAGATCAGACCCTCGAAAACCCTTTTCGAGGGGACTGGCAGCCCACGGCAGGGGGCTTCTCCGGCGACACAGGGGGCGGGCCTTGTGTGCGCCCCCTCCCTATTAAAAGATGAGAGGGGAGAGGGGAGGGCCTACGAGCCTCCCCCGACCCCCCGACTCTCTCTCTCATCTCTCGTCTCTCTCCCCTCTGCTCTCTCTTCCCCCGACTCTATCTCTCTCTCTCTTTGCCGACGCCGGCCAACCCCCTTCACGGCGCCACCCTCTCCGGCGAACCCCCCCCCCTTCACGGCAGCCCAGGTAGCCCCCTCTTTTCCCCCCTTTTTCCTCCACCTGATTCGCCGGAAGGCGGCCCCTGTCGAGCCTTCCTCCTCCTTTTCTCGACAGGCAAGGGGCTCCGCCCCCTTGCCTTCCTCTTATCTCGACAGGCAAGGGGCTCCGCCCCCTTGCCTTCCTCTTTTTCGACAAGCAAGGGGGCTCCGCCCCCCTTGCTTTCCTATTCTTAGCAGGCAGGGGGCGGAGCCCCCTGCCCTTTTAATTTTCTGGCAGGGGCCATGGCCCCTGCCCTTCCCTTTCCACGTAGGGGCCGATGGCCCCTACCCTTCTCCTTAAGAGAGGAGGCAGGAGCCGAAGGCTCCTGCCCCACCCCTCGAAAACCAAGCAGGGGCCATTTGGCCCCTACCCCTCTTTTAACCGACAGGGGCCAGAGGCCCTTGTCTCTTTTTCTGGCGAGCAAGGGCTCGACAGGGGGCTTTGGCCCCTGCACTCTCCCCCTATGCATTCCCTTGACAGGGGCCTTCGACCTCTGCCCCTCCTTTTAAAAAACCCAGCAAGGGCCTCGAAGGCCCTTGCCCCTCCTTTTGAAGACTTAGCAGGGGCCAAAGGCCCCTGCCCCTCTTACTATTATCACGGCAGGGGCCGATGGCCCCTGCCCTCCTTTAGATATCCGACAAGGGCCGATGGCCCCTGCACCCATCTCCTTTAATGGCATGGGTCATTGGACCCTACCCCGTTCTCTTTCGTAACGGTAGGGGCCGATGACCCCTGCATTGAGTTGCGGAGAAACCGAGCTTTCTCCCTACCTATATTCATTTTATACATGCTAAACTACGTACTTTTGCAGTGTTACGCAACGGAGCCCGTTCGCGCCCCGCGAACTAAACCGACGATCACTTACGTTCGTAGACGGCTTCATTCTCGCAATACTCCAAGGTAGGAGAAATTGCACAAGGACTTAAATAATTAAATCAAGCTTAAATAATTGATGATCGAAAGGACTTAATGATATATTTATATACATATACGTATATAAGTACACTTTTAAAATCAAGGACGCGGTTTCGCGATCCTTGTCCTTTGTTTTCGCATTGCCTATTCCAGTTTGCCGTCGCGCTTTGCGCCCAGGCTTTTATTTTCGTATTTACTGCTTACTGTCTTCTAATTCAAGGACGTGGTTTCGCGGTCCTTGTCCTTTGCTTATGCATTTCCTGTTTCTGTTGTCGTCGCGCTTTGCGCCCAGGCTTTTGCTTTCGTATTTACTACTTACTGTCTTTTAATTCAAGGACGTGGTTTCGCGATCCTTGTCCCTTGCTTTCGCAGTTCCTGTTTGTCGTCGCGCTTCGCGCCCAGGCACTTCCTTTTCGCATTATTGTCTTTTGTTTTTTCCTTGCCATAGACTCAGTGTATTCGGGAGGAATACCTATTCTTCTTTCTACCCGATATGTTTAGGGAAAACCCTTGATCTGGGGCAAGACCAAGTTGTTGGGTGATAGGTTCCTTTGTGAAACCCATTTACCAAAACCAGTGTCGTGACTTACATAGCACCCAGACGCTGCGTCATCGGATGTCAGATTCGAGAAAATCACATGCCATATGTTTGGCAAGTTGTGTGTCATTTCGAAAGATTTGAAATGTTAAAATAGCTTTTAAAAGCATTATATCTTTGTGAAACACACTCCCGAGGCTCCTATTAAGGACCTGTATCCCTTTCCTCGTAAGTGTACTTCTTAAACATGCGAGACATGTTAGTACTACGACGATTGGATGAGAGAGTCTTATGACCTCGATTAATGCTTAGTGCAGGTTATTGAAAACACATATAAGAGTGAGATCGCCTTCATAGGCAAGATGCTCGTTTCGGTCTAATGGACCAGAGCATGAAGAATGAGGCAACGACTAAGAAACCCCGTTGTGCTCAATTCAACCTTGCTTCGTCAAGAGAGAGGACGAAGGGTACCAACTCCGATAGACAGTCCATTTATGGCTTTCAAAAAGGGCAAAAGACCCATTTTTCCCCAGTCATCGGAGGATAGGGGGAGGGATAGGGGCTACATAAGTTAGCCTAACACTTCTGCAGAAGTTGGATGCATCCCTATCAGGCCTTGGGGACTTACTCTCTCGACCATCGGTCGTCTCCATAGGAATAAGATTCAGTCAGACAACCGAGGTATATTAAAATACTTAACATAATGAACACTCAGCTTGGACTCGACTGTTTCGACTCACGTGCCATATATGTACCTGCATGGCCGGTTATCAAGTAGTAACTAAATTGAGCATGCACACCCTTTTCAGTTTGTTGTACTTAGCTTATTCCTCCAGTCTATCTGCTTAGTTTGCTCGTTACTACCTGCTGCATAAATTATCTATGCCTAATTTAGTTCTTTATGTCTTTGTACTCTCCTGCTAGTTTTTCGCAAAACTAACACATTTCATGGGTACATGTGACGATTAGGTGCATCAGGCGATGGCGCAACTGCGAGATGATTTAAGGATCCACTGTTTCTGCTCGTAGTTCTTCTCCTGGACATTTTGGTTTTTGATACGATTTTCCCTTGAGGAAACCCAAATTTTGTACAAACTTGATACTCTCTTTAAATAGAAGAAATGGTTTCCTAAGTATTATTGCAGATCGTCCATGGTAAATCTTTGTTTTCTCGCTAACGTGCCCAAGGTTGTCAAACCTGTCCTCTTTCTTTTAAAAGAAATTGTTTCCGCTGATTTTAGAAATAAACTCTGTAAAGAAAAGAAATTTTCCAACTACTTCAAGGAAATTATAAGGTTCGAAATTTTGGGGCGTTACAGGGAGGGGGAGGGCAAGAGCATCGATGCTCCTGCCTGAACCAACAGAGAAACGAGGGGGAGCGTCGGCTCTCCTGCTTGAGATCCCAGAGAAAAAGAAGGGGGAGAAAAATAAAAAGGAAAACGAGAGAGAAAGGAGGGCTGGAGTGCGTACCTGCGTAGTTGGTAGCTCCAACGCACGTCCAATGAGCGTGAGGCAGTGCAAGGAGAGGGGGAGCATGTGTCTAGGGGATAGAGAGCTCGCAGGTGGGAGTCGAGGTGAGGGTTACACAGAGAGAGGGATCCAGGAAGAAAGGGAGCACCACCTCCAGTGATGCTCCTACGAGAATCAAGAGGGTCAGAGGTTGGGAGTGTTGAGGGGGGAGAGAGAGGCAGAGTGCAGGGGAGGGGGTTTCAACATTGTAAAAAGAAACCCCCCCTAGGGGTTTAAATAGAAACACAAGGGGGGGGGGGGTCTGTGTGGACTCGGATCCGGGTTAGATCCAAACAATTTTTTTAAATCATGAGTCTTACACATTCCGCTATGTGTGTTTCTAGGAAAATCATTAATATCATGGAGAAGCAAGAAGTAACAAAGGATTGCTTTGTCGACTACTAAGGCAGAAGATCATGTTATGGCTCAAGTAACTAAAAAAATCATTTGGTTGAGGTGATTATTGCAGGACATGGGAGTAAACATAAACACAACCACTACTTTACATTGTGACAATTAAAGTGCAATTCATATTGCCAAGAATCTAGAATTTCATGAGAGGACTAAGCACATTGAGACAGATTGTCACTTTACTCGTTAGGTATATCTAGATGAAGTTATATCTTTGGAATATATTAGGACTCAAAACCAGATAGTTGATTGCTTTACCAAAAATTTACCATTAAAGGCTTTCCAATCATTGTTGTTCAAGCATGGGGGGGACGGTTTAGGAAATGCCTTATTTTCCTTTGTTTGTAATACCCTCCAATGTATTATTGGTACATTCTATTTATATTAGGGGTATTCTTGTAACTTAGTTTCTTTTATTTCTTTTGTCCTGTAGTGAGCCCCATGAGGGTCGACTACCTTTATTAGTGTTTGTAACTCTCATTTGCAAGTTAATAAAGTTACTCTCACTTCTATCTCTTGGTGTTTCTCTCTGCGTGAAACCCTAACACACCCTAATCAACTTTTGATTCTTAAACAATCAACATATCCAAGACCCATTGCAAGTTTCCCCATTAAACTCTATAAAGTTTTGACTTTTCTTTGACAACCCACTTTGATAGATGTAGAAGATAAGGAACCCTTTTTCAAAATAGAAACTTTACTTCACAATTTAAGAGACTCATCCAAGAGGGGATTATCAGAAATTATCATGCCTACTTGAGCCTCTCTATCATCCTTAATAGGAAAACTAGATGCCAAGTTAGCTATCACTCCACCTTTCTTAGAGAGAGAGGCATTATCAACCAATGCCAAAACTTTTTACCAAACGGTTTGCATCCTCACCTTGAATTCCTTCCTCATTAGGATCCCTTTCATCCCTAACCATATCATTAGTCACCAAGAGACTTTCCTCAATAGATTCCTTTCTCTCTGTAACACTATCCTTACAACAACAACAACAACAACAACAACTACGCCTTCATCCCAAAACAATTGGGGTCAGCGATATGAACCAAAAAAGAAATTCATTTTGGGTCTTCCACATGAATCCTTTTCCTCCAATCATTTCTATCCAACGCCATGTCCTTGGTGAGGTTCAAAGCATTCATATCCTTTCCTATCATCTCCATCCAAGTCTTCCTAGGCCTACCCCGACCTCTTTTAACTAATATATTTTCCCATTTCTCTAACCTTCTAACTGGAGCATCATTAGGCCTTCGCCGAATATGTCCAAACCACCGTAAACGATTCTCTCGCATCTTATTTTCAATGGGTGCAACACCTACCTTCTTACGTATCTCTTCGTTCCGAATCTTATCTTTTATTGTATTTCCACACATCCATCTAAGCATCCGCATCTCAGCTACACTCATTTTTTGAATATGATGTCTCTTGGCAGCCCAACATTCTGTACCATATAGTAAAGCGGGTCTAATAGTCGTCCTATAAAACTTTCCCTTCAACCGCAATGGCATTCTACGATCGCACAGCACTCCAGTAGCACTTTTCCATTTCATCCACCCAACCTTTATCCTATGATTTACATCTCCATCAATTTCTCCATACTTTTGAATGATGGATCCCAAATATTTGAAATAATCATTCACCGGTATATCTTGCTCACCAAGCTTCACTACACTCCCATCACTACTTCGTTGCTTACTAAACCGACATTCCATATATTCAGTCTTACTCTTACTCAACTTAAAACCTCTAGCTTCCAATGTCTGTCTCCATAATTCTAACTTAGCATTAACCCCAGCTCTAGACTCATCAATCAAAACAATATCATCAGCAAACAACATACACCACGGTACATTTTCTTGAATTGATCTCGTAAGCTCATCCATCACTATCGCAAATAGGAAAGGGCTTAAAGCAAATCCTTGATGTAACCCAACCGTTATCGGAAAATTGGTTGTCACCCCTCCACAAGTGCGGACATTGGTTACTACTCCTTCATACATATCTTTAATTATACTAATGTACTTGAGAGAAACACCTTTCTTCATCATTGTCCACCAGAGAACGTCCCTAGGTACTCTATCGTATGCCTTCTCTAAATCAATAAAAACCATATGCAAATCTTTGTTCCTCTCTCTATATCTTTCAATAAGTTGTCTAAGAAGATGTATAGCTTCCATAGTTGATCTTCCAGGCATAAAACCAAATTGATTCTCCGATATCATGACAACCTTCCTCAACCTAGACTCAATCACCCTCTCCCAAAGTTTCATAGTATGACTCATGAGTTTTATACCACGATAGTTTGTGCAATCTTGTATATCACCCTTATTCTTATATAAAGGCACCAAAGTACTCTCTGTAACACTATCCTTATTGACCTCAAAATCATACATCTCATGATGCAGCTGCCTTGACATGGAGTCTATCTCCTTAGAGTCCTTCCTAAAAACTTTTCCTTAAGTTTGTGCGGCCAACTCAACATCAGTCATATTAAGTAACTCTTTAGGCAATCTTCACCAGTATCTTTCTTAGACAAATCAGATCCCAAAGATTCACAACTGACTCTAGGTTGCCATTTAGAAGAAATGTTAATAATACCCTGGCCATGAGAACCTTGTTTTTGACGTGGCTTTACCAACAGGAAACAGACTTTTCTTAATGTCTCTTGAATTAAAATGAACTATATCATTAACTAACTCATCAATTTCAGGCTGACCACACAAAGAAACTTCAGGAGCTCTACCATCAACGGATGATTTACTCCTTGGACTGTGTTGAGTATACATATCTTTATCTACATTCGAACCACACAGAACTGAAAATCTATTTTCAACATTAGGTTAGATTGATTTCTAGACCCAACTTTCTTCGATTTTCTGACATGAACCAGTTGCCAAACATAAACTTTTTTTGGACAGTGATCTTCATGATGAGATCTAGCATGACAAAATGATAAAACCTTTGAAGAGGATTCAAAGTTTCAAACTCAAGCCTTAGCTCTCTATCATATGTCTCCCAAAGAAATACTAATGTTGTCATGTAAGACAACATTAATCAGAAATTCAATCAAAATTCGAGCATAGGCACTCTAAAGAGCTCGTTTTACGATCACTAGCAATTAATTTACCTTCAAGAGCCTCCGCTACCTGCCAAAAAGCACCTGAACACCACAAAGTTGTTGGCAATCCTGTAACATGAACCCATATAGGAAGAGACCATAAACCCTTGAAGGCCGATATACCTGACCCATCCGATGGCTCCATCATTAAAGTTCGTCCTGCTAAATACAAAGGGCAACCAAAGCAGACAGGATCCATATCATGCTTGTCATTAAACACTACGAGGAACTCACACTTGGGAAGAGTACAAAACTTCGGCTTGCTTTGAATCCTCCATAGCTTCAAGAGTTCAACCCAAAAAAAATGCACGCTCCATTGCTTTCCCATCCCACTTGCAAATCAATAAAAAGAAAACCTTTTCATCCTCTCTTCATAAAATGCCTTGGGAAAATGAATGGACTTATGGCCATCATCATCCTCCATGGGAGGAAGATTAGGATTAGGAGGCAGTAAAAAAGGTTCTCCAAGAATCTCAGCCCAGGACCAAGAGACATGCAGCTGATCTCTATGAACATCTTCACCATGGCCTGACTTGGCAACCTTCACAACATCACCATGTTCGATCTTCTCTCTCTCCAAAGGGGAACAAGAAGAAACCTTGGGGGAAAACATCGCCCCCGAGCTCTTACCCATTCAGCCCCTCCAAGGAATTGGTTTTATGGGATTAGTGAAGTAGGATTTCTATTTTTTTAGATTTTCATGCATTAGTTACGTTTTTTAGCACTTATATTTGTGATTTTTTGTTGCATTTGTTTATCTTATTGGTACTGCATACCAACTGTTTGATAATTGCTAAAGAGAACAAGGTTAAACTATGCTATTTTTCTGTTACATATTTCTTATTATAATCTAATATATTGTTGAGTAGAATATGGGTTTAAGTCTAGTATATTTATTGGCTGATATTAACCTTCCTATGAAGCTCAATTTTAGATGTGTTCAGTGGTTGTGTTAGAAGATCTGTTTAGATACTCATGATAGATGCTGCAAATGACTTGTTTGTAGTAGCAACATTTTTTCATGTTTAGATGCCATGAATGTCTTCTAGCTGGCCTACTTCATTCCTATATTGTTACCAATTTAAATCCCATCACAATGCCACCATTGATGGTTAGTTCTAACTTCTAACCCAATCTGTGCAATAGTCTTGTCCATATTGATGCAACTTATATATGCATTGCAATGCTCATTTCAAGTTGTTACAATAAATGTTCATTGAAATAATGACGCATTTTCACAACAAATTTATACAAATTGCTGTAATACTTGCTAATCAATTGAAAGTTTTTTCTGCTTGTTTGGTTTGCAAATCTTAAGTCATTAGTATTTTCTATGATCTTTCAAGATGGCTTAGCCAACCATGAAGTTCTGTAATGAAAACCAGAATTCAGTGTCATAATGGCTTAACTAAATTTACCAACAATGGTGAATGATGTTGATTTTGATAATGCTCGTGTGTGCCTATTTAGCTATACCTGTGCATAATTTCTTTCTTCTTAGATGTGGAAATCATAACCTTGTCCTATCCTGTTATGTGGACTGATCATTGTTCACCTACAGATGGTTCTCAGAAATTTCAACAAATTGATAGTAAGACTAACTGCATTTTCCAATATAGAATATATTACCCCATCAAAAAGTGTATTCTGAGATGAGCCTTCCATGTTTCTGCTTCGTACCTTTTTATAGAGCTCCATAAAAAAAATCTGAGATGCCTCATCAAAAAGATTTATGGCTGATTTATGTTACCCATAAAACCTTTTCATAGAGCTCATATAGGATTTCTATTTCTACATAGTTTGCAAAAAATTGTTATTTTCAGACCAAAATTACCTCTGAAAATTATTGATGGCACTTATCAGACTAATGTTCTTATTTCAGGATAAAGATGAGTTAAGAGAAGCTCTCAAATTTGCCAATGCATGTGGCCATTAACAGTCACAAAGAGAGGAGCCATCCTGCATTACCAACTCGAGAGGCTGATGTAAGATCCGCGTTTTTTTCAAAAAAAAAAAAGTTTGGATCCAACTGGATTGGGTCACCCCGGCCCCACTCCCGCCCCCCTGTATTTCTATTTAAACCCTAAGGGGGGTTTCTTTTCGAAAACAGCGAGGACCACCCCCGAGCTCCCCTTCTCCGAAGCAGGTTATATGTTCCCCCCCGGAACACGTAGGTGCGTGTTCTCGGGTTTGAATGAGCGCCATGTATGTAAGCACGTGGGGCTTGTTTCCCCGTGTGTGTCGGCATCACTTAGCATCGGAGTCCGGTGTGTTTGCAAAGACTTAAGTACCCTTTCCCGCCATTAGCGCCATAAAACGACGTTTCGAGTAAACGACAAAAATGTTCTCCCGCCAGAAAGGGTTAAAATCATCATCGTTTTCGCCCTAAGGAGTAAACTGCTCTTCTTTAACAAAAGTTTCTCGCAATATGTCACCTTAAATGTTCTGGATCACCCTTTGACGACGCACCATCTGCTGTAACAGAAGCTCCCTTTGACGTCATCTGCTGTCGCGGGAGCACCCTTTGTCGTTGTCTGCTGCTGTCGGAGCACCCATTTGTCGTCGTTTGCTGCCGTCGGAGCACCTCTTTTTGTCGTCTACTGTTGTCGAAACGTAGTCGGAGCATCGTTCCACCATCGGTTGAATCTACCTTCTAGGTGTTTCTCCTCCACTGTCGGATTAACAAAACTTGTGTCCTTTTGGTGAGTTTTGTGTAAGGATTCGTTATGTAAACAAATCGATTTGTAAATCTGAATGTTAAATCTTACAACTGGTTGTACTATTCATGCTAAATAACACCTATTTTCATATTAAAACAAATCGATTTGTACCTATCCACCTTCTAGGCGTCAAAAAATAGTTAGCACGATTTGTTCTTATGAAGGTCAAACATTACAACGATATGTACTTATGAAGGCTAAATTTCTACAACGATTTGTACGTTTGAATTTAACAATGATTTATACATTTAATACAACAGTGATTTGTTCGATGCAACAACGATTTATATGTTTGAAGCAGTAGCGATTTACGATTTATGATTCATGATTTATACATTTACGATTTACAACGATATATACTTATGAAGGGTGGGATTTGTACAACGATTTGTATGTTTGAAGCAACAACGATTTATATGTTTAATGTTGTAGCGATGTGTAATTATGAAGCTACCTCGATTTGTACTTAATTTTGCTAAATCGTACTACGATGTTTACTTATGAAGCCAAATATTGTGACAACTTGTAATGTTGGTGACTGTGTAACAAATGTGATAATTTGTAATAATATATACTTGGGGAGGCAGTTGTAACATATAATGATGCGATTAAATTTATGTGTTGTGTAGGTTAGCAATGACTACAATTCGTAAGACAAGAAAGCCTTCGCCGTTGGAGGGGATGACTCTTGGAGAAATCATCTGCCAATCTGATATATATAAAGGTTATGTAAAGTACCAAAATATAATGAACATTGAGAATGAAAAAGACATGAACAAATTGTTGGATATTTATTATGTGGAACCTGATCCATCAAATATTGAAGATGAAAAGCAAACAAAGAAAGATGAGGAACTAAAGATGAAGAAGAAGGATGACGAAGAGAAGGAAAAGCAAAGGAAGAAGGAGGAGGAGAATGAAAACTACGCGCACTTATGAGGCAAAAGGATTTCTTCGTGCCGACCATGCAAAAGTAAATCTACATGCACATCATTCTTCATGATATCTGTCATGATCGTCAGTTGCATCGCACTATACTATGCATCGAGTTGCTATTTACCGTGCCAATTAAAGAAACGACTTATCGTATATGTGTGTTGACGATAGCGATTCACGTGACAACGATTTAATGACATCTAGACGCTGTGAAACGATTTCAATTTTAATTGCTAAATGAATAGTGATTTGAATACGCAAATCGCCACCCCAATCGTGCAATAATGTAAATGCCGCACGCACACGTTTCAATATCATAATATAAATATCTTACAAATCGACACTAGCAAACACATAATATGTTACAAATCGATATACATATCGTATAATATATTACAAATCGATACGAAAATTCAGCATAATAGCTTACAAATCGATATTAACAAACAAAACAATATCTCACAAATCGATAGTATGTTACTACAACCGCGATTTGCATTATACTATTCCAATATTTTCTATACAAAGGCAAATCGTTGTGGCCGACATAGACGTCATTGCGTAAATAGCATAAATCGTCAATTAGAATCAAGGTCTCACAAGGCATATCGATTTTTAACAATGAGCGAGGTGTGAAACCACATTTCTTTTATAAATGAATGACACATACTTTTATAACAAAGGCAAATCGTTGAGGCGATTTATGATCTATGATTTATGATTTATACATTTAAAGTAGCAACGATTTATACATTTAATGCAGTAGCAATTTATGATTTATAAAGTTACCAAGATTTGTACTCAAGTTTGCTAAATCGTACAACGATGTTTACTGTTGAAGCCCAAACATTACGACGATATGTACTTATAAAGGGTGTGATTTCTACATCGATTTGTACGTTTGAAGCATCGATTTGTACGTTTAAAACAGGAACAATTTATATGTTTGATGTAATAGTGATTTATACTTGTTGACAATAGCGATTCACGTGACAACTATTTAATTACAGGTACGACGCTTTGAAGCGATTTTCATAGAAATCGCTAAATAAACAATAATTTGAACACCCAAATGGTCACCATATGTCGCTATAATGTAAATTCCTCACGCACAGGTTTCAATTGCATACTATAAATATCTAATAAATCGACACTAGAAAGCACTTAATATTTTACAAATCGGTACAAATATCGCATAATATATTACTATACCTAACCCTATACAATAAACCCTAAACCCCTAATATCTTACTAAACCTTAAATCCTAAACCCTAAACCTAAACCTAAACCCTAAACCTAAACCCTAACCCTAAACCCTAAACCTAAACCCTAACCCTAAACCCTAAACCCTTAATATCTTACTAAACCCTAACGCTAAACTCTAAACCCTTAATATATTACTAAACCCTAAACCCTAAACCCTAAACCATAAACCATAAACCACAAACCATAAACCATAAACCTAAACCCTAACCCTAAACCCAAACCCTAAAACCCTAACCCTAAGCCCTAAAACCCTAAACCTCAACTGGAAACCCTAAACCCTTGATTTGTATGTTGATTGTGTATATCAATATATAAGCTATCAACAAGAATTTCATATCGATTTGTATGATATTTGATCATCGATTTGCGTTATACTATGACAATATTTTTGTAATAAAGGCAAATCATTGTGGCTGACAAAGACGTCATTGCGTAAACCGCCTAAAACGTAAACCGCTTAAAGGTATATGTTATTTTATTATAAAATCTTTGGCGGGTCCCATAAGCATTAAACTCCTCTGCTATAAAAGGAGCTCCTCACAATATTTCCCCCTAAACGTTCCACAAAAAATCTTTGTTGTCGTCTGCTTTCGTCGGAGCACCCTTTGTCGTCTTAGTGAGTTTCGTGTAATCATGTGTTTTTATGATTTATGAAGTTACCATGATTTGTACTTAGGTTTGCTAAATCTTACAACGATGTTTTGTGTGTTACACAGGTTACCAATGACTTACATTCATAAGAGAAAAAACACTTCGACGTTAGAGGAGATGACTCTTGACGAAATCGTCGAACATTATGCTTTGTATGAGCAATTAGAAGTGTACTACAGAATAATGGCACTTGAGAATGATAAAGAATTGGAGCAATTGCTGGTAAAGTATAAAGCGGAGCCTAATCCGTTAGATATTGAAGATGATAATCCAACGAAGAATGATGAGGAAGAAGAAGGATGACGAAGAAAAGCAAAAGCAAAGGAAGGAGGAGGGTAATGAAAAAAAGCAAAGGAAATCAAGGCAAAAGAAGGAAGAGGAGGATAGGGAAAAGCAAAGGAAGAATAAGGAGAAGGAGGAAGAGAAGCGAAGCGAAGGCAAAAGGAGGAGAGGGAAAAGCAAACGAAGAACAAGGAGGAGAAAGAGAAGCGAAGGCAAAAGGAGGAAGAGGAGGAGAGGGAAAAGCAAAGGAAGAATAAGGAGAAGGAAGAAGAGAAGCAAAGGCAATTAAAGAAGAAGGAGGAGGAAGAGAAGCAAAGACAATTGAAGAAGAAGGAAAAGAAAAGGCAAAGGAAGCATATTCAGGATGAGAAAGAGAAGGAAAGGCAAAGGGAGAAGGAGGACGAGGAAAAGAATGAAAGACAAAGGAACGAGAAGGAAGACGAGGAAGAAAATGAAACACATAGGAAAGAGAAGGAGGACGAGGAAGAGAAGGAAAGACAAAGGAAAGAGAAGGAGGACGATGAAGAGAAGGAAAAAGAAAGAAAGAAGCACGATGAGGAAGAGAAGGAAAGAGAAAGAAAAAAGCAGATGATGGACGTGAATGAGCGAAGGAAGAAGTACAAAAACAGAGGAAGGGAGGGGATGAAGAGGAGAAAAGTGTGACCAAGGTACGTTAATCACTATTGTATGTCGCGATGTACTGTTGTAGGTATTACTATGTATAGCGATTACTCTGTAATAGTGATTACTGTGATAGTGATTACTATGTATAGCGATTACTCTATATAGTGATTACTACGATAGTGATTACTTTATATAGTAATTACTATGTATAGCGATTACTGTGATAGTGATTACTATGATAGCGATTATTATGACAGCGATTACTATGATAATGATTACTATGTATAGCGATTATGAGGTTACCACGAATTATACTTAAGTTTGCTAAATCGTATAGCAATGATACGAGCAAAATAAAATGATGTTTGTTAAAAGTAATTTGATACGCAAATCGCTCCAGTCGATCACGATTTACTGTGAAAGGTATTATTATGTATAGCGATTACTATTTATAGCGATTACTATGTATAATAGGACTAATTGTGATTTGATATTTTGTGTTACAGGCAGGTTAGAAGAAAACCAGAGCAGCAGGTGAAAAGCTGAAAGGTCGGTGTCAGTGGCCTGTAGTTCTGTCATGGTATAAAAAGTTGAGTGAATATCAGAAGAACCGATTACGAAAGATGCACTTCGGCGGCCTTTTGGACCAACATTATTTTGAAAATTGTTAGAACACCATGACCCACCTGGTCAATAAGTGGAACCATAATACGAACACGTTCCAGTTTGGGAGGTTTGAGATCACCATGACCCTAGCAGATGTGGCACGGATTACGGGTCTTAAGTGCCATAAAAGTGTTGTCCTAACACGAGATTCAAACTATAACACAAGGGACAAGTGCACGACCCTTCTAGGAATGGCGTGAGTGTATTTCTGGTGGAAGCAATTCCTCATCGATGAAAGTTCATTTTTTCTGTAATAAATGGGAAGGCCGGTCCGCTGCATGTGCATCTGAAGCGGTTGACCAAGAGTTGTGCGGCTTCCTTCTTTAGTTTTTTGGACTTACTTTATTTTTTGATTGTTCTGGTTCGAGAATAAGTTACTTGTGGCTGCAGTTCCTGGAAAACTAAGATGAAGTCGACCACTGGGCATGGGGTGCTGCTATGCTCGCACACTTGTACAATCAACTTTACCGTGCGAGTAAGGGTATGAAAACCGTCGGGGGGGTTTGGCCATTTGTTCAGGTATTTGTTTATTACATATTTAGTACTTGTAGACTAAGCTCGTTGAAAGTTATAGTCTTACTAATATACTGTTTTTGTAGGCCTGGACGTGGGAGCATATTGTCACCTTGTGTCCTCAATGTGGCCCTCGGTTTGTGGTTTTCCCAAGACAAAAATGTTCAGTTCATTTTAGATGGTCTGCAATTAAATAAGGTAAATGGTTTAAATCGTTGTAATGTTTAGCATTCTTAAGTAATCATAGCTTTAGAATTTTGTCTTCCTTAGTACAAATCGTTATCTCCTTAACATCTAACTTTCATTAGCGTAAATCGTTGTAATGTTTAGCATTCTTAAGTAATCATCGCTTTAGGATTTTGTCTTCCTTAATACAAATCGTTATCGTATTTGCATCTAACTTTCATTAGCGTAAATCGTTGTAATGTTTAGCATTCTTAAGTAATCATCGTTTTAGGATTTTGTCTTCCTTAGTACAAATCATTATCGCATTTGCATCTAACTTTTATTAGCGTAAATTGTTGTAATATTTAGCATTCTTAAGTAATCATCGCATAACTGTAGTGGAAGCTCATCAGATAGTGAAGATGAGATGTCTAATCGTCCAAAGAAACACAAGTCTAGTAGCCGATCTAAGAAGGTGATATATTGTTGTCCTCTTCAGAAAATCATATTTAATCTGCAGATTCGATCTCCTCTAATTTTTCCTCTGTGTAGATAAGGACAAGGAGAGAAGTAAGAGGCATCGGCACAAGCATTCTAAGCAGAAGTCAAAGGAGGTATGCATTTCAAAAAGTTCTATGCAGTGCAAGGGTTTTTCCATCCTCCATGACGCATGATAGAAAATTTTTGGTGTCTGCGCTAAATGGTTTCAGATCAATATCCAAATTTCTTCAATCAGTCCCCTTCTCCCTGAAAGGCATGATGATTTGCCTGCCTCATAATCTATTAGGCATACATTGGGATTTTGTCTTTCTTAGTACAAATCGTTATCGCATTCAGCATTTTGCATGAATAATTATGTTTATATCTAAACCACAATCTCGATTATACAGGTTGTGTGGAGATCGTATGGAGATGGGGAGGATGAGGACGAAGAGGTTGTTGTTGTGGCTACGAGACGAGACTATCTGTCTGCGATATTTAGCTCTTATGCAAATGTGAAGCTGAGTTGCAGCATGGTAGTCGAGTACTCCTACAAGCTGACTTGAGATAGTCGATACCAAAAGTGTATATAGTATTGAGAAGGAAGATGAATAGTGGTGGGGCCAGGAACGTGAATTGGCACGAACACTTCGGGAAACAATTGGATAGCTGGAACAAATGAGGTGTTTGTGTCATACCATATGATTATAAAGAACGACAATATGACCCTAACTATTTCAAACAATATTGGCAACCCATGTGTCAAAATCGACAGATTGAAGAGAAGCAACCTGAAAGTAAGGTTACTCTTGTCCCCGAATATGTCGTCTTTCAGCATAGACGTAACGTCCATCGTGTCCCTTTGGCAGATACTATGATTCCCTCTGTTATGGTACACGATAAGGAGCAAACACAGCTTCCAAAGGAGAAGGTATTGTTTGACAAAATGTTAGCGATGATAGAGAGGGAGAATAAGGAGTTACGAAAAGACTTGCAGAATTTGGGAAGACAAATTGGGTAACTAGTTGAGATGATTACCAGTGGGTTTAATAAAATCAAGGGAACAAAGAGGCCACCGAATAAAGAGACTCCACCAAGGCAAAGAAAGAGACGATTTGTATGTCCATCTGAGTCATCAAGTGCCAATGAACAAACATATTATGTGATTTGTGTATCCCAATAATTCTATGTTGTAATTCTATCATTTTTTGTTGTAATTATATAATTCTCTCATTAATAAGTGTAACACAAAAGTGCCACTAAAAAATCGAGAAGAATACATAAACTTAAGTTTGAAAAATCATACAAGTTTCCTTTACTTATGTATTCTAAACGTTACAACGATATGTACTATGTAGGGTGCAATTTCTACAACCATTTGAACGTTCGAAGCAGTGATTTGTACGTTTGAAGCAACAACGATTTATGAAGTTACCATGATTTATACTTACGTTTGCTAAATCGTATAGCAATTACTGACTTAGGGTTTATTATGTATCACGATTCCTGTGATAGGGATTACTCTGTATAGCGATTATGAAGTTACCATGATTTGTACTTACGTTTGCTAAATCGTATAACGATTACTAGTTTAGGGTTTATTATTTATAGTGATTCCTGTGATAGCAATTAATAGGTATAGCGATTATTAAGTTACCATGATTTGTACTTACGTTTGCTAAATCATATAGTGATTACTAGTTTTGAGTTTATTATGTATAATGATTCATGTAATAGCGATTATGAAGGTACCATGATTTGTATTTACGTTTGCTAAATCGTATAGTGATTACTGGTTTAGGATTTATTATTTATAGTATTTTTTGTGATAGTGATTACTTAGTATAGCGATTATGAAGTTACCACGATTTGTACTTACGTTTGCTAAATCGTATAGCGATTACGAGTTTTGAGTTTATTATGTATAGCGATTCCTGTAATAGCGATTATTTAGTATAGTGATTACTAGGTATAGCGATTATGAAGTTACCATGATTTGTACTTAGGTTTGCTCATTCGTTAAGCGATTACTGGTTTAGGGTTTATTATTTATAGTGTTTCCTTTAAGAGCAAGGAACGTCGCATAGCATTAGTTTAGGGCTTAGAGTCTAGAATTTAGGGAAACGTCATCTGACACACTACTGATGTTATGCGACATGTCATTCATTTATGTGTACTAACGTCGTTTCGATGATACTAGCAAATAAAACGATGTCTTTTAATTAATGCACAATGTAATTTATTTATTTGTTATATTCTTTGGGCATGATTTTTAAAAACGGGCGGGACGTGAAACGATGTAAAGTATAAATGAATGAAGTGTCGCATAACTTCAGTAGTGTGTTCCGCAAGGAACACAAGACGTTTCCTTTAAGAGCATGGAACATGCAACGTTTCATTTAAAGAAGAACCGGAGGCTTTCCTATAACCTGCTTCATGAGCAACGAACAGAAAAAATGATGTTTCCTTTAACCTCCTTCGTCGCAAAAGCTGTATCGATGTTGAAGAAGGACGTTGCGATTCAGTCGAACATCCACAAAAAGGGTACATTCGATTCCTTTAACCTGCTTTGTCTTTTTTATGTCGTTTACAGTTCGTTTACTGAATATATTGTTACAGTTTGTTTACTGAATATTCAGCTAATTTCAGTGCAACACCCACAAAACAAGGTGCCAGAAAACTCAGTAAAGTGCTCGAAGAGAACATCAACCGGATGCGAGATGAATTTACAGAAAGAAACACTATCAGTAATTTTGTACGTATGAAACCACTATCAGTTATATATTTACGTATGCCATGGGTATGTATATTAACAAGTGCATATTTGTTGTAAACAAACTATACACGATTTTGTCATGTATATTCAAAGCAATGGAACAACCATGTCGGTCTGCGTCGTCACCCCTTATTTTATGGTATATTGGTTATCTTATATGTTTATTTTCTTTTTTGATTTACTAATGTACCTTCGTGTTTTAAACTTACTATTATTACTGTTTCGTTCAACAAAATATCGTCCGTTGAATGTCATACGCGGCTGGATTTCTAGACGGACTACAATACTGGGGTAACGATGACCAAATGACAGACTTTTGGTCAAGTGAAAAGGTTTGTGACCATATCGATTTGTAAGATATTAAATCTATTTAGGATCTTGTTTTGATTCTTAATATCAATTTTTAACTTATCAATAGGAATTTGCATATCGATTTAAGATATTGTTTTGATTCTTAATATTGATTTTTATGCTGATTTTAAATATCGATTTTTAAGGTATCAATAGGAATTTCTAAATCGATTTAAGATATTGTTTTGATTCTTAATATCTATTTTTAAGCTATCAATAGGAATTTCCATATCGATTTAAGATATTATTCTGATTCTTAATATCAATTTCTATGTTGATTCCTAATATTGATTTAAGATATTGTTTTGGTTCTTAATATCAATTTATATGTTGATTCTTAATATCGATTTAAGATATTGTTTTGATTCTTAATATCGACTTAAGATATTGTTTTAATTCTAAATATCAATTTTTAAGATATCAATAGGAATTTTCATATCGATTTAAGATGTTTTGATTCTTAATATCAATCTAAGATATTGTTTTGATTCTAAATATCAATTTTTAAGATGTCAATACGAATTTTCAAATCGATTTAAGATATTGTTCTAAATCTTAATATTGATTTCTATATTGATTCTTAATATCGATTTAAGATATTGTTTTGATTCTTAATATCGATTTCTATGTTGATTCTTAATATCTATTTTTAAGCTATCAATAGAAATTTTCATATTGATTTAAGATATTGTTCTGATTCTTAATATTGATTTCTATGTTGATTCCTAATATCGATTTAAGATATTGTTTTGGTTCTTAATATCGATTTAAGATATTGTTTTGATTCTTAATATTGACTTAAGATATTTTAATTCTAAATATCAATTTTTAAGATATCAATAGGAATTTTCATATCGATTTAAGATGTTTTGATTCTTAATATCAATTTAAGATATTGTTTTGATTCTAAATATCAAATTTTAAGATGTCAATACGAATTTCCAAATTGATTTAAGATATTGTTTTGAATCTTAATATTGATTTCTATACTGATTCTTAATATCGATTTAAGATATTGTTTTGATTCTTAATATTGATTTATATGTTGATTCTTAACATCGATTTTTATGTTATCAATGCGCATTTCTATATCGATTTTGTAAGATATTTTATAATCGATTTACAAATAATGATTCATACATTATGGCAATCGAAAAAGCACTGGGTCATATACGTGTTGGATGTACGAAAACAAAAAATATGGTTATACAACTCCATGGACTATAACATTGGTATAGACCGTGATATTGTGCATTTTGTAAGTTTTTATCTATAAGATTATTGTATCTTGTACCGTGGCCCGAAATTTACTTGCTTTTGCATAAACCACAGGTTGGATTTTTCAGAGACATGTTGGGTGCCGTCATTGGCCCGTGGAGGCTTCATGTTGCAGAGAATGCTCCTTTACAAAATAATGATGTCGATTATGGCGTCTTTGTAATGAAGTATATTGAAGCAATATTCTATGAACGAGAATCAGAATTCACCGTTGTATGTTGTACATTTAAACATGTTTTATTATCCTATATTATTGGTGTAAGGGTTTCTATATTGATCTGACTTTCATTTTTTTTTCAAGATGATATACTTAGATTCCTCACAGAACTATGCGAAAAATTGAGGATTTTCTAATTGCAGAAGATACAAAACCCAAGACTGCAAGATTACCTAGAAAGCAACGAAGGATGCGAGGCCCCAAGGAGTAAGAAGAAGCCGTTTTAAATGTCTACATGTTCTCAAGGATAACATGAAGAGGGTTTAGTTTTACTTTGAGAGAGATATATAGCAATTTTTGGTTCAACATTCAATTTCTCGAACATGACAATTTTTTTGTGTACAGACATTTGTAACAGATTTTGTAGACTGTGTACAAAATTCACATTGATCCATAAACCAAAATTATGCACCTGGCACACATGTTTTGAATACGCAAATCACCAACTCAAGCGTGCAAATCGCAACAATGTAAATTCTGCAGGCACACATATCAAAATCATAATACAAATATCTTGTAAATCGACACACCTTACAAATCGATATAATATTGCATAATATATTATAAATCGATTCTTAATATTGATTTGTATGCTTATTCTTAATATCGATTTCTAAGCTGTTAATAGGAATTTCCCTCTCAATTTTTACGATATTTTATCATCGATTTGCAGATATTGCTTCTTAAAACGATGTCTATTATAAATTTATAGGATATTATATCGATTTTTGTGAAATATTGTTTTGTTTGTTAATATTGATTTGTAATATATTATGTTGAATTGTCGTATATCGATTTGTAAGATATTATGTGTTTTCTAGTGTTGATTTGTGAGATATTGTTTTGGTTGTTAATAACGATTTATAATATATTATGTTGAATTATCGTATATCGATTTGTAAGATATTATGTTGAATTGCCGTATATCGATTTGTAAGATATTATGTTGAATTGTCATATACCGATTTATAATATATTATGTTGAATTGTCGTATATCGATTTGTAAGATATTATGTGCTTTCTAGTGTCGATTTGAGAGATATGGTTTTGTTTGTTAATATCGATTTGTAAGATATTATGTTGAATTGCCGTATCCATTTGTAATATATTATGCTCAATTGTTGTATATCGATTTGCAAGATATTATGTATTTTCTAATGTTGATTTTTATGATATTTGTAGTATGATTTATATTGTAGAATTACAACAAAGAATTATCGATTTACAATAAAGAATTATAAAATTAAAACAAAAAATTATTGATTTACAACAAAGAATTATAAAATGCTAAACATTACAACGATTTATACTAATGAAAGTTAAATGCTACAACTATTTTGTAGTTGAAGAATTCACACGTGATTCCGGTGTTGCGTTGCTCACTTTTGAATTGAACTGAGCCTGTCATGAAACAAAACAATATCAGACACTACATTAAGTTCAGCAAGAAATGCAAACATCCTCCCAAAGGTATTACATACCAAAAGACTTGTCAAACTCATGTCATCGTTCCACTCAAACAGGTCAGAAGGATTGCAGATTTCAACGTTGTAGTGCACGTCTGTAGGGTATTGCTGTATGTTGGAAAATACACAAGTTAGATATTGATAAGTTGCACGTAATACAATTTACATGAGAAACAATATATTGTATTACATACTTGTTCATGCGAAGGGGTTGGTTGTTTCTTAGACATTTTCTTGCCAACTAATTCTAGTGCACCATTTGTCCTCCGACGACTGCAATCAGAGGCAGGTTTCCTTTTGATACCCTTCGCTAGGTGAATATTTCTATCATAATCTACAACGTTTACTCCTGACTTGTCGAAGATGATGTTTGCACTTCGATGCAACTTCTCATAAGGGTCAGGAAAAGCATGATTTTCACCTATGTCGTTCGATCCCGTTTTCTTAGATTGGTCTTCATGAGCTGCAACGGACTCATGATGAATTAACTACACTTTTTTAAGTAATTTTATTGACACTTTTCTCATACATACATAGGGTTCTTCGCTTTTCGATGTCAAATCTGCAACATGCATAAGTGACCTACATAGTTGTTGGTAACGGGAGACTATATGACACTTCTCATCAATACTAGATGGACTGGCATTATTTGTATCCAACAGTTCAATCTTTGCTTGTCTCGTCCATCTTCGCATTATATATGACTCAAGTATTTCTTGTATCTTCTCTTGATTAAGTACCTTTAATGCATGACGACATAAAATACCTTTGAATTCAAACATTTTGCACGTACATTCAACTGTTCTGTTGTCAACATTGTACGTAACATGTGCTTCTTTCCTTTTTGGATGCTCTTTGCCCTCCCATACAACATGGTATTTATGCATATTCTTTTATTGCATACGTCCTTTTATGTTGTAATTCATGACCCGTATAACCTCCTTAGTTCATTTAAATACAGTTTGTGTATACAGATCTGAGGTCGCGTCAATATTTTCATGCCCAAAGTTACAGGACGGGTGTTGAAGCATTTCACATCTTATTCAAGCTCATTTGTCTAAGACAGTCTACAAATAATTCATACTGTTTCACGAAGCGAAACATTGTTAAACATGAATACAAGGTTTTTTTCAGTGTGACATGCATAGATTCAACTCTTTTTGTGCTTATCATACTTGCACAAAAGTATTGTCTTCCATATGCCAATGCTCACTTCTCTTTGTCTGCATATAAATGTTGTAACCATACACAGTCTTCAAGGTCGTACATCTAAATCATTTGCTCCCAATCAGACATAAAGGTGACCTCGTCTATGCTCTCAAGTACACACTTTCTAAACTTTTTATCAAACCATGTCTTCTAATTAAAAATGTGTCCTATGTTCTTTGCTGCATGTTGAAAGATATGTCACAAACATAGGCAACGATGTGCATATGGCCATACATGAGACACTACAACCGCAATTGCATGATCACTATATGTAAGTACAACTCCAGGGTGTTTCCCATTTATTGCCTGTGTAAATACTTTGAACAACCACTCAAAGGTTTTCTTGGTCTGGTCATATAAAAAAACGTCGCCTAATATGCAACTCTGTGAGTGATGGTTCACTCCGACAAACTGCGCAAATGGCCATTGTTCCATATTAATCTTCATTGTCGTATAAAAAACAACCACATCATTGAAGCATTCATAATCTACTCTTGAATTTGAATCTGCCCAAAACATATTCACAACATACACATCTTCATCCAGTTGCATTGCACTAAAGAAACCAAGGTCATTGCTTGAATGTTTCTGTAGGTAATCAACCAAAGAACATATTCCTCCATTCTTCATATTGTCTGACCTCTTCATTCTCAAGTGGTTTCTTAGATCCATAGGTGTGAATGATACATTCTCGCGACCACCATCTATGTGCGTGCATAAATTGTATGTCTCCATTGACGCAATGTCGGTGCTATCAACTATTTCAGTAATTCCAACATGCACTTCAATTACTTTATGATGTGACCTTAACATAAGAGTCATAAATGAAGCGGCTAATTGATGGTTATGATTATTGATTAAAATACAAACTACATATTCCCATTCAGAAGTTTTTTTAACACCATTCTCGTTGGACAGCCACATCTTGAATCTGGCTTGCTCCTTGTTGGATTTTCACTTGACTTCTTCCAACTTTGCTTAGAACAAACATATGTCTTTCTTACCACAACACCCTGTGCATTTTTTGCCTAAGAATACCTTCTAACACTAAAGCCAAGTTTTAAGGCATAATCATTGTAAAAATTGTAAGCAACTTTCTTATTATTAAACTGCATTCCATCTACGGGAACAGAGTCAAGTGTACTATCATGTAAACTTGAGGTGTCTGCACCTTTGTCAAGTGCACTGTCATGATCGTCTACCTCATTATCAAATTGCATTTTGTCTGCTGGAATATTCAAGTCAAGAGTGAATCTAATACCTGCACCCTTCTTATCATGTGCATCATTAGTGCACATATTCACTTCTTCAGGTGCACCGATAGTACGGATGTCCGTTACTCCATGACTTTCCAATGATTGAGATACATCATCTTCACTGCAACTAGATGATATACTCAACATTGTCATGAGCAAAATATCAATTTGTGTTAGTCAGCGCATATGTTTACTACGATTTATTCAAGATGCATATAACAACGGCTACCGATTAGTTAAGCAAGTCAAAAAAATGATTGAATGAATCACAGTATCAAAGCAACAACATAATAGCTTACAAATCGATAATGACAAACAAAACCATATCTCACAAATCGACATTAGAAAATACATAATATCTTACAAATCAATATACGATAATTCAGCATAATATATTATAAATCGGTATACAATAATTCAGCATAATATCTTACAAATCGATATACGACAATTCAACATAATATATTATAAATCGATATTAACAACCAAAACAATATCTCACAAATCGACACTAGAAAACACATAACATCTTACAAATCGATATACGACAATTCAGCATAATATATTACAAATCGATATTAACAAACAAAACAATATCTCACAAATCGACACTAGAAAATACATAATATCTTACAAATCGATATACGACAATTCAACATAATATATTATAAATCGATATTAACAAACAAAACAATATCTCACAAATCGACACTAGAAAACACATAATATCTTACAAATCGATATACGACAATTCAACATAATATATTACAAATCGATATTAACAAACAAAACAATATCTCACAAATCGACACTAGAAAATACATAATATCTTACAAATTGATATACAGCAATTCAGCATAATATACTACAAATCGATATTAACAAACAAAACAATATCTCACAAATCGATATACACATTACTACAACCGTGATTTGTGTTACATTGCATATACTAAGTGAATGGACGATATCGGATGGGATAGAGGCCCTTGCTCGCATCTGTAACCAAGCATTATTGTCAACAGATCCTACCGCCTTACAAATATCTTCAAGTTTCCAACTGTCAAAACGATAAAATCTACCTACAATAACAAAACAACGCCTTAATGACACTCACGACGACATACGTTCTTCAACAATAGCATGATGACATGGAAAGGTACTCACCACGCTTTAATGGCACTTGTTGGAATGTTTGTGCGTCATTGCTTTTTTCTATACTTCCTAACTAAAACAAATAAGAGAAGACTATAAAAAGAGATGGCCGACAAATCCCCCTATGACGCCCACCAATGATCGAACGAGTCATCCAATTTATAGTTATCTCCACGATGTAGGAACGAATCCAGAAAAGTTTTCTATCTAACACAAGGCAGGAACGAGAAGACGGCCATGTGCTGTAACACAAGCTAAAAACAAAGACGGAACATGCAAATCTATTTACAGGGAGCGAGAGGACATTTTCGTCCAACGCATATCTATCTTACAGAAGGACATTTCAGTCAAAAGCATATCTACCTTTTTTATATGTTATTTTATTATAAAGTCATCGTGGGCAACATTGGCATATGAATTATCTCAGGTCCCAAGATATTCCTTCGTACACACAGGAACACGCGAATTTGTGTTCCAGAGAGAACACACAACACCCTCCTCCCCTCTCGCCTACGTTTCTCTCTCCCCCACTATACCCCCCCTCTTCCCAATGCCAACGACACCCAGTCGACATCCTCCCACAAGCTCGAAACCCCAAGTCCCATCGCATCCCTCCTTGACTCGTCAGAACCCCCTACCCCTGCGCCTCTTCTTTTTCCCCGTGATTCCCGTCTGTCTCTCTCGCTTGTCGGCACGACATCGGGCCTCTCCTCGGAGCAGGTACGCTCCTGCCTTTTCCCCCCTTCTTCCTGCTTCACGGTTGACAGGGTAGGGGCGCAACCCCCCCCCCCCCTTGCTCTCTCTCGCTCTCTATTTTTCAGCATGGGGAGGGATGCCCCCTCTTTCTCTTTCTTTATCTCTGCTCTCGTTTTTACGGGGAGGGGCGTTGCCCCCTCTCTGCCTTCTTTTCCCAACAGGAGGGCAACACCCTCCTGCCCTCCCTCTTCTGTCAAGCCCAGCTCAGCCGAAGGCAACCCTGATGGAGCTACCCCCGACTCTCTCTCTCTCTCTCTCTCTCTCTCTCTCTCTCTCTCTCTGCTGAAGACGAGAGCATTCGGCTCCCACCTCCACCTAGACGCAGCGGCACCACAAGGTGTCGCCCCTTGCATGAGCAGCAACAGCTCCCTAATGCCCACTTTCGTGAACAGCGACACCTCCCTGCTGCGTCACCTCACTCCAGTCGACGACCACCAAGGGCGCCACATCCCTTCTACCTTCTTCTTCCCCTCTTGCCCAAGAACCGAGCCAGCCTAGCTCGGCTCCTTTCCATCTTGGGCAGCAGAATCGAGTCTGGCTCAGTTGGGTTCCAACCGAGCCTTGCTCGGCTATGGCCTGCTCAACTATGGGCTGGCCACTACCTACGGCAGTGACCCAGATTCGCTTTGAGCCTGCTAGAGCCGAGACACCCAGGGTCTCATGTTAGGCCTGAGCTCGGCTTGTTTTCAGAGAGATTGAGTCCAGCTCAGTCTGATATCCGAGTCGGCTCGGCCCTCTAGCTCTGTTAGACCCTTAGATCTTTATGAGCCTGGCTCGATCCTGTTGGCTCAAACTAAGTTCGGGTTTGACCCCTGCTATGCAAACATTGCTTTCTTTGTTAAATTTAATGGTTGCATTGTTTCTTTCGGAGTATGACAAAATACTTTTAGCGCACTCCATCAGTTCAACAAGGCATAAACCTTTAAAGACCTATGCTCAGAATCGTCAGCAAATTCGACGATCTCCAAAGTAGTGAAAAGTTGTACAATGGACAATAAAGGACAAATCTTAAAACTTGTGAATTAAACAATATATACATATACATATATACATTACACATTTAATTCAAGGACATAGTTTTGTGATCCTTGTCATTTTTCCTTTATGTCATTTACTTTGCCACCACGCTTTAGTGCATAGGCTACTGTTTGTGCATGTATTTATCTGAGGTATGGTTTTGTACCTCGTGCACTGCTTACGCATTTATTTAGCCGATGTATGATTTTATACCTCGTGCACTGCTTACGCACTTATTTAGCTCATGTGCGGTTTCGTACATCGAGTCTTGCTTTATACATTGCCATCGTGTTATAATGTGCACAGACTTGTATTGTAATATATGTATCATTCTTATATAAATGCAACCTCGTAGGACATGCAAGAGTGTATCCTATCCTACCTGTTCCCTACTCGCTCTTTTTCAAAGGACATGGGTTTGCGCATGGACGCTAGAGTTTTTAAGAAAAGGGATTCCTTGCAAAAATCGAGCTTTCCAAATGTGTAGTTTTGCAAAGCAAAGTTTGCACACTTATAGGTTGCGAAATTGCAACTAAGCTTTCCCAAGTCGGCGCATTTGGGAGAAATGTTTTACTCACTTCGGTTTGAGATTTCGATATGACCCGAATATCCCCGATTGGGGCAAAGAAATGTGTTTGGGTGGGGTTTCTGCTGAGAAATTCATACCCCCCTTTTTTCGTAAGCAGTATCGCAAGACATGCGCAACATGTTGATACTATGATAATTGGATGCGAAATTCGTGATAATCTTGTATCGTGCAAATTGCACAATGTTATAAAAATAGTTAGAAAGACCAAATCATGTCAAACTAAACTAAATAGTTGCATTGTTTCTTTTACAAAACATTGTGTTGGGGTTTCTTTTGAGAAATTGTTACCCCTCTCATCGTAGTTGTACTTTTTGACTTGCATGACATATTTATACTACGATGATTGGATGAGAGGTCTGTGTAACCTCGAAGCATGCGAATGGCACAATGTGAAAATCACATAATGGCAGGCAAGACGCTCGAGTTGGTTTGAAAGACAAGAGCATGTCAAGTTAAACTAAATTGGTTACATCATTTCTTTTACGAAAACAATGGAGTTGAAGTTTCTTTTAAGAAACCAATACCCCTCTCATTGTACTTGTACTTTTAGACATGCATGGCATGTTAGTACTACGTTGATTGGATGAGAGGTTTGGGGTAACCTCGAAGTGTGCAAATGAAATATTGTTGAAATCACATAATGGTGATGATCGCCTTCACAGGCAAGATGCTCGAGCTGGTTTGAAAGACTAGAGCATACAAAATGGGTCTTCTATTAAATAAAACCTGACGCACTCATTCGCCCCGCTGTTTTTCATCAAAAGAGAATATGTGATTGTACAAAAACTCTTATGGACAGGTTGTTAACAACCACTCCTCGGGCAAATGACTCGGTGTCTCCAGTCATCGGAGTTAGGGGACAGGACTATAAAAAATTACCCTAGGTGATAGATCCCATTGACTTCTGCAGAAGTTGGATGCATCCCTTACTACGTATGCCTTTGGGGTATTCTCTCTTGGTCAATGGTCGTCTCCTTAGGAGCAGACTCAACTAGTTACTCAGGGTATCAAAAATACATAACAAAATAAACCTTTGAATTAGTCTCGGTTGTTTTTACGTTTTGCGCTTATGCGTACCCGCAGGACAACTAATATCGAAACAAAGTTATCATGTTCAGTTTACTTATTTTGACTTGCACACCGCGAAATGAACGACGTATATATTAGTTTGGGTTATGAATTATGCTAATTATGCTTGTTATGCTCCTTATACTCATTTTGCTTACTCTTCGGAGACATTTGATAATATAGGAACGATACAAAAACAATATATGTATGCTCATTTCTGTATATTCTGCATTACATATCATGTATGAAATAAAGCATGTGTTAGTTTTGTTTTAAATTGTTATACTTGTGCACCTACCAATTTTTCATGAAACTGGCATGTCTTATGGGTACAGGTGATGATTAGGTCGATACGAAAAACAATGACACGATGACGTGATGATATTAAGATGAGACTCTTTCTCTGACGTTTCACTCTTGAGGACATTTTTGTAATTTTGTATAAGGGTTTCCTTAAAAAAACTCCTTTTGTATAAATTTTAAATTATTTAAAACTACATTTTTTAATTTATTTGGTTTTGAATGTACAGAGTTTCAAATCCGTTGTGTAAAGGAAAGGTTTCGCAAGTAATGCGTCCAAGGTCCGTTGACTTGTTATTTCAAAAATACCATTTTTCACTGAATTACTATTTAAAAACTTTGATAAAAGAATGATTACAAGGCTTTCAAAAAAATTCAAAAAAGTTACAAGTCCGAGATTTTGGGGGCGTTACAACTAAACTAGAGGCATTGCTACAGTTTGTCATGTAAAATGTTGGCAACCTTATTGAACCAATGGCTTCATTTTGAGTTTGGTCTCAAAGGCTGGTCAACCAAGTTAAATAACCTCTTAAAAGAAGTACTCTCTGGAGCTAGTAGCTAGTTAAAATATCTGTTGCCTCTATTTCTTATAGAATTTTAGTCTCTTGTTAATATGCAAGTTCACAAGCAATTTGTTCTGTATTTTAGTTGAAAAATGCAGAATCCAGGCAATTTGAAGCCAATCAACTTATAAAGTTCTTTGATTTCTTTGCATTATTCATCTTCCTCTTTTACCACAACTTTCGATTTTAGTAACCTTCAAATCCAGAAATGGGCTTAGCAAGACCTTATGGACTACTTGGTTTCTGACATAGATCTTCAAAACCTGAATTATTTTGGTTTAGTTGTGGTTGTTGTGCAGGGTCCACCACATTATAATGAATGGCAATTACCTGCTTCTGGTGTTTACATGCCTTGGGAAATGCTCAATTAGTCTCTGAAATGCTCTGCAACCAGGTAAAGGCTTCTAAAATTGCCCCAAATTTTTCGATTTGTGATACCCACTGTTAGAAAGTGAGTTGGAATACATTGGGTTCAATAATGAACCCATACTTATGCACGTGAAGTGCAAATATACCCATTAAAGGGAAACAACACAAGCACATAATGTGCTAACCCATAAAACCCATAAAAAGGGAAAAATATGACATAAAGTCATAAGTTGCATATCATTGAAGAAATAATGGACAAGGGGTAAAAACCCCATTACAATGGAGCATAAGCTCCCTCAAGGATGAGAAAATACAAAGGGGGAGACCCCTATTTATAACACAAGAAAGGAGCCACTTAGGGGGCTCCCAAAGGAGTCGTTGGGAGCCCCCAACGGTCACATTTGTGACCGTTGGGGGCTCCCCAACGACTCTTTGGGGAGCCACCCTAGGTTGCGCAAACCACGAAAAAGGAAAAAATAAAAAATAAAATAAAAGATAAAATTACAAACATAATGTCTAAACTACCCCTATGCCTATAAATAGAGAAATATATATTTTATATATATAATTAGGATAATACATATGCATATATACCACATATGAATATGTATTATACTTTATATATATAAAATATATATAATATTACAAATGTTGAATGATACATTTTAACACCCCCCCTCAAGCTTTGCGTGGGGGAACGAAAAGGTTGAAGACGGCAAGAAGAAGAATCTCAAAGCTTCAAGAGCCTTCAGAACGAATGCCATTGTAAATATCTTCCTCCAATGTCTTTATCGATGAGCACCTTCTATCCAAGGGACTTCCTTTTCTCTTATCTTCAAGATCCTGAGAAAAGAAACCAACAAAGAACAAGTAAAAAATACCTTTGCACTTTACTTAAAAAGGAACATTCCTAACAAGGTGCAAAATTTATGTATAATATGATAATTACTTTAGCATGAAACGAAAAATTTAGAAAACCAAAGTTTCTAAATCATACATTATGTTAAAACAAAAAAAATGAGCGGAAGCACATTATGCAAAAATAAATTGCAAGAATGCATAATGCATTCATAAGGTCCAACATTGGACAAATATAACCCCATAACGAGGAATAACAAAAAGATCCACGAAGGGATACCACAAGAAGCCTACGAAGAGGCATAAAATACATATGCTTTATTGAATGAGGGCCCAAAAAGGCCATAAAGAGCATATACTTATCATGAAATGAATTAATACTCAAAGAACTCATTAATGAACATGCTTCAAATATGTAATGAAGTGACAAGCAAGAGAAACAAAGTCTCCAAGCATACTTTAGGCAAAATAAACCCAAGAGTTCACAAGGTTTTAAAATCATTTATGAAAGACATACTTAATACACATTTTGCATATAAGGGTGGAAAAAACCATAAGCACTTAATATATAGATTAAATGCTAAGAAACCAACATGACATGCATATCAAAAATATGATTTGCTTGAAAAACACAAGTCATGAATGAAATTTTGCAAATTTCAACAATAGTTTATCCATTACAAACATCTTCCTCATTAGTCCTCCAAAACCCATAAATCAAGTGTATAAGCTACTAGATCAAGAATATAAAGCCATTAAAGGCCAAAGACACACACAAAGGTGTGTAAAAGAACCTCTTGTCTACATATAATAATACTTGAAATAAGTGCATCTACGACAAGAACAAGAGAATACATGCCAACATGGACTAAAAAGTATCTCTTGTCTACGTAAAAAATACACTTAAAACCAAGTATGTTCAGCTACTAAAACAAGAGTAATAAGCCAACCATGGGCTTAACACATAATACATCTCTTGTCTACATATGATAGCACTTGAAATGAGTGAAATAAGCCAACCATGGGCATACATCTTAAGCGACTAGAACAAGGACACAAACGCCAACATAGGCTAAAAATCACACACCATGGTGTGAATCAACGTGCCTTGTCTACATATAAAAACACTCAAGACAAGTGTGTTCAGCTACTAGACCAAGAGAGCAAAAGCCAACAAAGGGCTAAAAACACACGAAGGTGTAATAAAATTCTTGTCTACATATGATGACACTTAGATAATGGGCATAAAAGGAAAAGACTTTTGAGGCAATAAACTTGTAATGAAAATAATACCTCGAATAAAACAATACTCCTTTTAAAATGAATTCTCATAACAATAACATGCATGTAAAAAATATCTTCAACAAGATATTATAATCGATAAAATAAAATTCTTGAGAACAAATGTGTGAACATACACACACCAAGAACGCTTAGAATACTTGTGCAAAATCACAAGAACACATGTGCACAACGAGCACCACATACGGAATCACAAATGTGCAAATGCACTCATAAGATTCATAAACAAATAAAAGGTTGGGCTATAATCCCAAAACATCTTGATTTTAAAAGTACCTTAAAACATTTAAGGTTTCAAATACCATATGTCCATCACATTTACTTAGAAGCATCCATAATATCAATGGCACAAGAACAAACTAGTGACACACTCATATATCAAATCATTCTAGAGTCCCAAGGTGCCCATAACTCACCTCAACCACCATCTATAATATGGTAAGTGGACAATCTAAAAAGACATAACAACGAGTGTCACACTCATAATTAGAGATCATATACCAAATCATTCTAGAGTCCCAAGGTGCCCATAACTCACCTCAACCACCATCTATAATATGGCAATTTGGACAATCTAAAATGATATAACACGAGGTGCCCATAACTCACCTCAACAAACATCTCTAATAAAACAATAATAAGGCCAAAACAATGATGCATTAAATAACATGTGATGGACAAACATAAATGCCACAAAAGGGCAATAAACACATAAGGAATCATTTTCCAAATAAAAAATTTTTACAAAGAGGACCGATTAACAAATTGAATCAAAGGTCCAATATAATCCATCAAAACAATTTTGCATAACCACAAATTATGCTTAATCTTCAAAAGAAGTCTTGTACACCAAAAAGGCTTATTATGCAACAAACATAACATGAAATATTAAGCAACATCATGTGTACGAACCGATTTGGAACAAACAAGCCTTAACTATGAAAGATATAAGGTGCAATTAAGCGGTGAAGTTGGTGAAGTTCGAAAATAACAAACTTAGGCCAATATAGGCATTCATAAAGATGGTGAAGTTCAAAAAACTTATGAAATCTACTATTGCAACTTAAAAATGATACTCATAAACAATCATGAGATCTACATAAAAGAGTATATACTCACAAGAAGATTATAAGGACCGAAAGGCTCCTTAAGGAGAGCTTAAACACAAATAAAACTCCCAACGAAGGGGAAAACTCCATTAAAGTGGAAGAAATCCCAACAAAATAGATTCATTAACAAAACCTTATGATAAAATAAGATTGTACTATGGCATAAATAAAAATTAAACATTTATTGAGGGAAAAATTAAAAAACTCTTAGTTTTATCAAAAAACATGACTTAATAGATTCTTACCTACTCCTAATGAAATAAGTACGCAATAAACATTAGGGAAGACCATAACTTTTATAATGAAAATATGCCGAAAAGCAAGGAGTGCATTAAGCACTTACAACATTTACTAATGAACAAACAAAAGGGCAAACACCCAAACCCACAAGAGACAACACAACATAAAAATATAAATATCTCTTATTGAAAAGAGAGAGAGCTCTCTAAATGTTGAAAACATCCTTAAGAGTGTAAAGATGAAAAGAAAATCACCATATTCCATAAGACCATTTTAAAATTTAATTCAACCGGTATTATATATAAAAAAAAAAAACTTTCTTAATTAAATGTTGCTCATATAAAACGGACACATTGGGTAAGAGAACATAATATGGAAATTTTTCATATATGACAAACAATTTTCAAAAAAGCTACATTTCACAAACATTTTAATCTTAACATACCTTTCTTTAAAGACTAAACATTCATATAAAGGTATTCTCATAAACAAGGTTAGGTTTAAAAAGTAGATTCAAAGTTCCAAAGGGCATAAATTTTTACCGACCGATTAAATCAAGTTTTGAGCAATCATATATCTAATTTTTCGCAAAACAAGTTATCATTTAAAAATTTTCAAAGAAAAACATACGAAAAAGATTCAATGGAGTAGCAAGTAACTCAAATTTTTATAAAAGGACTTAATGACAAAGAGCACACATAAAAACAAAGAACATATTAAATTCTTCATACAATACTTCAAAGAAATAGAATGCATACCGAATAACTATAAGAAAAACAATAGAGAGAAATGAATACTTCACCATTTTTCTTTAAAATTCTTGAACACCACGCTTCCCGATGCACCAAAGAGCAACTCGATCTCAACCGGGCTCTGATACCATGTTAGAAAGTGAGTTGGAATACATTGGGTTCAATAATGAACCCATACTTATGCACGTGAAGTGCAAATATACCCATTAAAGGGAAACAACACAAGCACATAATGTGCTAACCCATAAAACCCATAAAAAGGGGAAAATATGACATAAAGTCATAAGTTGCATATCATTGAAGAAATAATGGACAAGGGGTAAAAACCCCATTACAATGGAGCATAAGCTCCCTCAAGGATGAGAAAATACAAAGGGGGAGACCCCTATTTATAACACAAGAAAGGAGCCACTTAGGGGGCTCCCAAAGGAGTCGTTGGGAGCCCCCAACGGTCACATTTGTGACCGTTGGGGGCTCCCCAACGACTCTTTGGGGAGCCACCCTAGGTTGCGCAAACCACGAAAAAGGAAAAAATAAAAAATAAAATAAAAGATAAAATTACAAACATATTCCAAATGGAACATGCGTAAAACTGGAAATGTCTAAACTACCCCTATGCCTATAAATAGAGAAATATATATTTTATATATATAATTAGGATAATACATATGCATATATACCATATATGAATATGTATTATACTTTATATATATAAAATATATATAATATTACAAATGTTGAATGATACATTTTAACAACCCACCTTGTGTTGGACTGGTTTTGCAACAATTGTTGAGGTGTTGCCAAAACTCTGAATGATTAGGCTGAGTTTGGCCATGTTAGGCTCAAGGATGACCAAACCAAAGCCATTGGCCCAGGAGAACAAATGTGTGCTCTTTGTAATTCCAAAGCATCATAGCTAACTACATGCCCAGAAGATGAATGTACATGCCACGATGGCCATTATGATACTGGTGAGTTGAAGACTATGTCAACCTTCTGGTCGGCATCTATGCCCATGGTGATTGTCCAACCAATAAATGCTGCATTACAGCCCAGTTATGACAGCATGCAGCTGAGCTATTCCGAGGCATGATGTGAATAATGTGCAAGCTGGTTCTCACAATAAGCAGATTGAAAATCCAGGTAGCAGTAGCATGTCACATTATGGTCTTGACAGGCAGCATATGAGCATAGTGATTCTAATAAATATGCTGCTGATAATATCCCAGCTATTTCTAAACATGAGAATAACAATGTACATGCCAAATTTCAGCACTTCCCTTTGGTGTATTCTAGACGTGCTCAGATGCATCCCATTATGCAATCACAGAGTGGACACTTGCAAACCACACATGAAGAAATTGGGGCAGCAAGCAAAGTGAGTGATGATGGTGGAAAGTCTACTTCAAGTTGTTCACAAGCAACAAAATCATCAAGTGCAAGTAAGGTCCAACAGACAAATGGGTAAGTTCTGATGCGTTTTCACCTGAGTTTCAAATTTTCACTGCTACATTAGAAAATGGAAAAAGCCAAACTGTTTTGTGAAGCATGTAAAAATTCTCGTTAGTTTGAAGCTATGAATGAAAAGATCATAGCTCTTCATGAGTGTGGAACCTGGAAAGTGGGAAATAGACCCACAGACAAAGATGTTCCTGGTTCTCGATTGGTTTATAAGATTAAATATAAGGTGGATGGAAGCATAAAAAGATATAAAGCTAGTTGCTAGTGAAAGAATATGCTCAAGAGCATGGGTTACATTTTGATGGGGCTTTCAGCCCCATTGTCAAGATGGGTATCATAGTCACTTGTATTGGTCTCAGCAATTTCTCGCTGAGGTTTTTTCTTGAAGATTTTCAAAAGTTGGTTTTTCTTAGAAAATCTTGAGAGTTTAAAAAATTGAAAAAATAAATAATAATAATAATAAAAGATAAAAATAATAAGTCTTGCATTATTTTTCTTGCAAAAATATAAATAAACAAGTTTTAAAAGGTTTTACAATATAAAAAAACAAAACAAAATAGAAAATATAGGCTTAAAACATTATAAAATTGAGTTTTTCCCAAAAAATCGTGATATTTTGAGTTTTGGTGATATCTTGAAAATATCGTGATATATAGTCAATAATATCGGCTAACCTTAAATCACTGATATTATCGTGACATTTTCAAAATATTAGCAATATCAGTGACAATGACAGGTATTATCTAAGTTGTTCTCCCATTGACAGTAAGTTTTGGTTGGCAGTTGTATCAATGGGATGTTAAAAAAGTGTTTCTTCATGGAGATCTGCATGAAGAGGTATTTATAGAACATCCTTCTGGATATTCAGAGGGTAATTGTGTTTCAACCATATCATGAAATTGTTTAACAGAAAATAACCGTACTAGCCCTGATAAATTATGATATTTCTCTGCCAAACCACAAAATACAGCAATATTTTTCTACCCAGAAGCTCATTTGCAGTGAATTTATGAACATTTGTGACCATTTCCCTTTTCACTGCCTTGCAACTTCACTATGACATACCCCTTCCCCTTTCACTGGAGATTGCCTTGCGACTTCATTACAACATACCCAGTGAAGTTCACTGTCATTGAAAATCAGCAGTGACACTCCTTTTTAAGGGTTTTTTAATGTACTTAGTGCTTGTCTATCATCAGTGAAAATCATCCTCGTTGGACATCGATAGCGACACTTATCTCTTCAACCATTTACAATGTTGACAATACCCGTTCATCATCAGTGAAAGTCACTATCGTTGAACATCGGCAATGACACTCTTTTTTAAAGACTTTTCAACATACTCAGTGTTCGTTCATCATCAGCAAAGGTCATTGTCGCTGGAACCCATGAAGCGACACTCCTCTTTCCGACCACTTACAATGTCGGTTGTACTCATCCATCATTAGTGAAGGTCACCGTTGTTGAACATTGGCAGCAACACTCTTTTTTAAAGACTTCAACGTACTCTGTCATTGTCCATCATCAATGAATGACACTGTCATTGAAACCCGACAAGCGACAACAATGTCAACGGTACTCGTCCATCATCAATGAAGGTCATTGTTACTAACATCGATAGTGACACTCCTTTTTAAGGACTTTTCAACATACTCGGTGTTTGTCCATCATTAACGTATGTCATTATCACTGGACATCAGTAGCAACACTCATCTTTTCGGCCATTTATAATGTCGGCGATACTTATCCATCATTAATGGAAGTCATTGTCATTGAATATAGATCGCGATACCGTTTTAATGTACTTTATGCTTGTTCATCATCAATGAAGGTGAATATCACTGCACATCAATAGTGATACTCCTCTTTTTCACCATTTACAATGTCAACAATATTCATCTATCATCACCGGAGGTCACCATCGTTAAACATTAGCAACAATACTCCTTTTTAAGGACTTTTCAACGTACTCAGTGCTCGTCCATCAACATCAAAGGTTACTATCACGGGGAACTCGACAAGCACAATACTCTTTTCATGTTTTGTAGCAATTGTCGCTTACCAATTATCATATAAAAGCAAAAACAGTTTAGAATTTGTCGCTTACCAATTTTCACGGGGAACTCGATTTTTTTTTTAAGAATTTTGATTTAGGAATCGGAAGAAGGGAGCAGTCAGGATCGATGAGACTTACCTCTTCTAGGCTCTAATACCATGTGAAATAACCCTTGGAAGCTTGATCGTGCACAATAACAGACAAGACAAAAGAGAAGAGAAGCAATGTTCGAGGCTGAATAGACGTCTCACCCACTCTAGGGTGACGTCCTTTCTTTTATATAAAGAATACTTAAAGCAGATTACACTATTACCCTTAATATAAAGTAAATACAAGAATACAATTTTTGGATCTGGATCTAGATCTATCTTAATAGCCTTAACAAACACTCCCCCTCAAATTTATGGTGTGATAACCGAAAGTTTACTAAAAAGAGCTATGTCACATAGGTGTGGGTGTGGGTGTGGGTGCGGGAGCGGCGATGCGGTACTTAAAAAAACTTGGGTGCGAGCAAGGTTTTAAAACCCAAATGACTCGAGACTCGACTCGTTCTTTATTGACTCATGACTTTGCGGGTCAACTCGGTGGCTCGGACCGGGTTTTGTTAACTTTTGATTTTAAAAGAAAGACAATATATAAATTGTCATTTAAACATATAAAAGTTTGTAGAATGACTTAATTACTAGTTTAATTGATTAATAAGTAAAATAACATCAAGTAAAACTGCTCTTAATTCAAATCTCACTTTACTAAAGAAACTACACAAGCAGGAACAAGTCTTTCAAATTTTGTTACAAATAATCTTTAGCCGTTGGTGGCAATATCTGCAAATTGAAGACTTATTCCCAGATAAATGAAAAGCCAAAATGAATATTTATTTATGACAATTAAGAATCATAATCACATTACTTAGCAAAAAACTTGTCAATAAAATCTGCAAAGTGGATTGTTTGTATTATAAGTGGTACCTGAAAGAAAGGAGCCTTCGATCTCCACCTTGTCTGTCACAGAGAAAGAGAGAGAGGAGAGAGAGAGAGAGAGAGAAGAGAGAGAGAGGTTTTTAGAGAAAGGGGTTCAGTCGATAATCGACTGACCCTATCATTTTATTTAATGTATTAAGTAAAGTAAAAACTAGGGTACGAAAATACCCCTTTGAACATGTTAATATACATATACACCAATTGGGTCTGGACCCGATCCAATATATAAATGGATCGGGTCAGACATATACACCGTGATGACTTCTTTTCAGCCTACCTCAAGCTGTGCATGGTGCTGAACCATGTACAACTTGCTTTTCAGAAACCAAAATCTGTCCTTCGTCAACCCTTTAGTGAGAATGTCAGCAACTTGTTTTTCAGTTGGCACATACATAGGCTCAATCTCTTTATCTTCAACTTTTTTTTCTAATAAAATGTTGATCTATTTCAATGTGCTTTGCTCGACTATGGTGGATGGGATTGAAGGACATGTTGATGGCACTTTGATTGTCACACAACAACAGTGACCGAGCAATCGGTTCTCCCATTTCTGTCAGGAGATGTCTTATCCATGTAGCCTCGACCGTGGCAGTGGCCATGGATCTGTATTCAGCCTCAGTGCTCGATCTAGCAACCGCCTTTTGTTTTCTACTGCTCCAGGATATCAAGTTTGGCCCAATGAAGCTGCAATAACCGGATATTGATCGTCGTTCGTCTGGATCACCCGCCCAATCAGCATCAGCATAAGTGACGATCTCATGGCCCTCATGGCCCCCGCCTAGATCTAATTCCCTTTTCTTGTATACCAGCCCATCACCAATTGTACCCTTCAGGTAACGAAGTATACGTTTGACTGCCTCCATATGTGACATATGAGGTTCATGCATAAACTGGGATACCTGATTAACCGAATATACTATATCAAGTCTAGTAAAAGTCAGATATTGCAACATGCCAACTAAGCTGCGATACTTAGTAGGATCTTCATATATGTCCCCTTCTTTTGAACTCAGTTTCTGATGAATGACACTTGGAGTTGTCAACGGCTTACAATCTGTCATGCCTGCTCTGCTGAGAATGTCCAACGTGTATTTGTGCTGAGTAAGGGTGAGTGTATCATTTCTTTTATCAACTTCTACCCCAAGAAAATATCACAGCTCTACCAAATCTTTCATCTTAAATCTCTGATTTAATAACTTCTTCACTTGCTCAATGTGACTTTTACAGTTCCCTGTAATGATGATGTCATCTACATATATTAATAGTAAAGTAGTGACTCCTTGTTCATTGTGAATAAATAATGAGTGATCCAGAAGGGACCGAGAGAAGCCATGTCGTTGTATCTCTAGAGAAAAACTGTCGAACCAGGAACGAGAGGCTTGTTTCAAACCATAGAGTGCTCTCTTTAACTTGCATACATATTCTTTGGCTTCTCGTTATGCATATCCAGTGGGTTGTTCCATGTAAACTTCTTCTTTTAAATCCCCGTGCAGAAAAGCATTTTTTACATCCAGTTGGCTCAATGTCCATCCATATTTAATGGCTAGACCCAACACAATGCGAATGGTCCCCATTTTAACTACAGAACTGAAAGTTTCATCAAAGTCTTGGCCTTCCTCCTGTGTAAATCCCTTGGCTACAAGTCTAGCCTTGTACCTTTCAATGCTCCCGTCTGGTTTATACTTTATCTTGTACACCCATTTTGACCCAACAACATTTCTGTTTTGTGGCCTGGGTACAATCTCTCATGTTCCACATTCATGTAGAACTTCCATTTCTTCATTCATGGCTTCTACCCATCTTCTAGAACTCGCACCTTGATAGAACATGAGGGGCTCTTCCTCTTTACTTATGGATGTCAAGAACAACTGAAAATCCAATGAAAAAATTTTATAACTTATCCACCTGTCAAGTGGATGTTAAATCTGTGAGGATCTTCTGATATCCATTGTCTGTGAAGATGGATCTGTACTCGTACAAGAGACGAATGAGGGCTCTTTCTCTCGCCGGGTGTACACAATACCTTTATACCTTGTTGGTTCCAAGACATGTGGAATAGTTTCTTCCGTTTGAGTTCCATTTGTTGATTCCTCGTGTGTTTCCTTCTGACTGCAATTTTCTAGACAGTCTACTTTACCATTTGAAAAAAGTTCTGAATTTAACCATGGGTAGTAGTATACCTCAATGTTGGGGCTTGAGTTATCAGCATGAAGGGTTGAATTAGCATCCTGAGTATCAAAGTTCATCTCACCGAAAATTACATTCCTTGATACCTTGACACGCCTACTCAGAGGATCATAGCACCTGTACCCCTTGTAGTCTTCTGCATATCCTATAAACCTGCATTTTAAGGCTTTATCTTGGAACTTGTGTTTGAGTGAGCTGTCAATGTGAACATAGCAAACAGACCCAAACACACGTAATGCATGGTAATCAGGTTGTATGCCAAAAAGAGAGAAATATGGTGACTTATTTTCTAAGATACTCATGGGCAATCGATTTATCACATGGACTGTGGAGTGAAAGGCCTCAGTCCATAATGATACAGGAAGATTGCTCCCGTGCATCATGCTCATTGCAGTCTCTATAATATGTCGATGCTTCCTCTCAGCAATCCCATTTTGTTGAGGTGTATGCGGAGAAGACACTCTTCTCTTTATCCCATTATGTTGAAGGAAACCAACAAAGTCATTCGAGGATAATTCACCTCCTCCATCACACTGGAAATTGAGAATGTTGGTAGAGAAATGATTTTGAACAAAAGAATGAAATCTTTGGAACAATTCAAAAACTTCTGATTTGTGCTTCAAAAAAAACATTCAAGTATAACGTGAGTAACTATCAATGAAAATAAGATAGTATTTACTGCCAGAAAGGGAAGTAATTGGGGCAGGACCCCAGACATCTGAACAAATGACCTCAAATGGCCTTGAAGCTCTTTTATTGATGGAAGCAAATGGTAAGACATGACTCTTACATAAAAGACAACTAGAACACTTTGTATCAACGACCTCTGAACTCAGACTGGACTTAGGAATAAAATTATTCAAGACAAGTTTTTCAATAAAATGACGACCACAATGGCCAAGACGACTATGCCAAAGTCTTGGCTTATTACATTCAGAAATATTAAATATAAAATCAAAATAAAAAAATTGACGTTGGTGAGGCTTCAAGGATGAATAGTCGGAATGAATGGAGGAAGGATCTTCTTGAAAGATATACATGTTGCCCCATCGTTTTCCTTCAGCGAATGTCTTCCTCGTGCGAAGATCCTTGACATGAACAGAAGATGGAGTAAATTCAACTGAAGCATTGGCATCATCAACAAGTTTTGAGACAGAAACAATGTTCTTTTGAATATTAGGTGCATGGATGACACTTGGAAGTTTAAGAGAGGACTTTGACATTGGTATAATGGCATTTCCAGTATGTGAGATTGAGTGATGAGATCCATCTCCTGTGACTATGTTATTCTTACCAACATAAGGAGTAAGAGTCAAGAGTTTACCTGCATCACCTGTGACATGAGTAGCTGCTCCAGAGTCGACATACCAAATTCCTTTATCATTTTGCTTCATATTCAATCCTGCAAAGGCTGGCAACAGCAACTCCTTTACTTCTCCATCCTTCTTAGACTCTGCTTGTGGAGTTTTCCCTTTGTTTTGAGGATTAAACCAACAATTTGCTTTAATGTGTCATTTCTTGTTGCATAGAAAACAAGTGGGAATGGGTCTTTGTCCTTGTATATTGGGTGTCAGAAGTATGCCACGACCTCCATAGGTGTTTCTCCCTTGGCCTCCTTTTCCTCGAAAAGAACTTCCTCATCCTCGGCCATAATTCATTCCCATAGCCAGCACATCTTGTGTTCCTGAACCATGAGAATCTTCAGAAGATCCTTTCAGAGTCATCTCATATTGCAATAATTTCGCACGAAGATCTTCAAACTTTGGAAGTTCTGGTAAACATAATAAGGTAGTCGTCATAACATGATAGTCTGACCCCAATCCACTCAAGGTTTGTTGTACTTTATCCTTTTCACTGACAAGACACCCAACAACAGCCAGCTGGTCCGTGATGCCTTTCATTTTGTTCAAGTATTCCATAACAGACTTGGAATCTTTCTTCAGCATTTGAAACTCTCGCTTAAGATACATAATTCTTGCTTCAGAAATTTGTGAATACGTCTGAACTCACTCATCCCACAGTTCCTTGGCCGAACAATCATCAGGAAGAGCAATGAGAACTTCCTCTGAGAGAGTTGAAGTGATGTAGGCCACTAACGATTGATCCCTCTTCATCCAAGTAACATATTCTGGGTTCTTAAGAAGAACAACAGATTGTTCTCCTTTATCGTCCTCCTTTTCCTGTGAGAGGAATTCTGGAGGCGGTGGAACAGATCCATCCAGATGACTAGAGAGGTCCTGACTCTTTATAAATGGAATGATATGTCTTTTCCAGGTTAAGAAATTGGAGTTATTCAATTTTTCAGAGACTAGCTGACCGAGAAAGCTTGAGGACAGACATGACTGTCCATAAGAGGAATCCATGGAAACCTGGACTGACACTTAGGTATATCACAGCAGAGGACTCGACTAACAAAGTTTTAGGTATATCACAGCCGAGGTCTCGGCTGACAGGGCACTCGGCTGACACTTAGGTATAGATCAGCAGAGATGGAAACACTAGTTTTAGAATCACGAACAAAGTTTTAGGTATATCACAGCCGAGGTCTCGGCTGACAGGGCACTCGGCGTGAATACTTCCAGAAAGGGTCGATTTCCAGAACCCATAAAGCAGCAGTTTCAGAATCACGAACTCAAAAAAAAAAATTCACACAGCAGAAATACTTCCAGAACCCACGAAACAGCAGTTTCAGAATCACGAACTCAAAAATATCTTTTTCAGAATCACGAACTCACCGTGAATACTTCCAGAAAGGGTCGATTTCTAGAACCCACGAAGCAGCAGTTTCAGAATCACGAACTCACCGTGAATATTTCCAGAGAGGGTCGATTTAAAATCACGAACTCACCGTGAAAAGCTTTCAGAAAGGATCGATTGTCACCGTGAAACAGTCACCGTGAAAAGTATCTGTCTTTTATCGTGAAATCGAGCCACCGTGAAACGAAAGCAGTTCTTCAGGCACAGTCGTCACGCTGCTCCGATACCATGAAAGAAAGGAGCCTTAGATCTCCACCTTGTCTGTCACAGAGAAAGAGAGAGAGGAGAGAGAGAAGAGAGAGAGGTTTTTAGAGAAAGGGGTTCAGTCGATAATCGGCTGACCCTATCATTCTATTTAATGTATTAAGTAAAGTAAAAACTAGGGTACGAAAATACCCCTTTGAACATGTTAATATACATATACACCAATTGGGTCTGGACCCGATCCAATATATAAATGGATCGGGTCAGACATATACACCGTGATGACTTCTTTTTAGTACCATCGTGAGATCGACGACTTAGAGAAGAAAAACTATGATAGGAAACATAGAGTGAGGGAACTTAGATAGTTTTGGCATTTGTTACATATGATTTGAAAATCAGAGATAGTGACAAAAGATGAATGCTTCCAAAATGTCACTTGCATTGTGAGTCTCTGACTGAATTTGCAGCAACTTACTGTTAAAGATCAATCAAAAGCCAATTTGTTGAGGACTACCTCATTTTTGAGAAATCATTTTTTGGTGTGGAATCATATATAAAACACATTTTCACTGCAATCAGGTGTTCTATCTTTTATGGTGAATGTAATCGAACATGACCTTTTTTTACATGCTTTATTAGAACAAAGGTATTGCACTCTAATCATTGTGTAGCAGCATGGCAGTTGGAAAAAATTGCCCATAGATTTTACTAATTTTGTGATTTTATATTAAGTTGGTAAGCCTATTGTTATTATGCTATTTGTTCTTTGAAAAATGAACACTTACAGGTTGTTAAATGTTATCAATGTACAATAAGGTGGTTGACATTTACTAAAGAAACTACACAAGCAGGAACAAGTCTTTCAAATTTTCTTAAAGACAAAAGTGCCCAGAACTCGCCCGAGTCAAGCTGAGTCAGCAGCCGAGTCTTTGCAAACCGAGTTTGCCTTGCCGGGTTGACTCGCTAGAGGGCTGAGCCGAGTCACCGAGTTGACTCGACGAGTTTTAAAACCTTGGGTGCGAGGGGTGCAGGAGGGTATGCATATAATTCTTATTGGTTTTCAGTTAACAGTTAACACTAATGAAATAAAAACAATTACCATAGGAGAGCCGAACCCCTGGGTTCAGCAGAGCCAAACCTTGTAAGGTTGGTTCAGCAGTTGCGGCAACGAGAGGAGGAGGAGGAAGGAGGAGAAAGAAGAAGAGAGGAAGAGGAGGAGGAGAAAGAAGAAGAAGAAAGACAAGAGGAGAAGGAAGAAGAAGAAAGAGAAGAGAAGGAGGCCGAGGAGGAAGAGAGATGTTAGATTTAGGTTTTTGAGGTTCCTGCAGAGAGAAAGAAGACAAGAGAAAGGTTTGGCCTGAACTCTCATTATCCCAATATATGGGAAAATCATGCCTCATTATGACTATTTATATTCACTTTACACAAATACATCTTTACTAAAACACTCTTATTAATACAAAATACAAGAAAACCAATAAAGGGTATTTTAGAAACACAATATATAATAAAATACAATAGGAAACTAGGAGACGTGAAAGGTAATGTCGTGAACAATGACATGAACAATAACGTCGTGAACAGTAACGTGAGTGATATGGATCTGGATCAAGATCCAGATTCGACCACCTCAAACTCCATGCTCTAATAGCCTCTCTCAAGTTGTACATGGTTAACAACCATGAACAACTTGCTTCTTAAATACCAAAACCAGTTCTTTGTGAGGCCTTTAGTGAACAAGTTAGCCACTTAGTCTTCACTCTGGACATAGTTGGTCTCAATCTCTTGATCCTCCACGTTCTGACGAATAAAATGTTGATCAATTTCGATATGTTTTGTCTTTCCATATTGAATAGGATTTACTGAAATCTTCATAACTCCTTGATTATTATACAACAAGAGTGACTTGGGGATGACTTCTCCCAAATCATACATGTGTCTAATTCATGCCATCTAAGTTGTAACTGCAGCCATGGAACGATATTCAGTCTCTGAACTGGACCTCGCAACAACCTTTTGTTTCTTACTACTAAATGAGACTAAATTTCTTTCAAGGAAAATACATTATCCAGAAATGAACCTTCTCTCATCAGGATCTCCTACCCAATCGGCATCTTAATAAGTTGTAACCATTAACATATCTTCATGTGGTGCCCTATTTATGTAGAGCAAGACATCTCCAACAATGCCCTTTAAATATCTCAAATTTTTTTCACACCCTCCATATGTGATATTCTAGGTTGATGCATGAATTGTGGCACCTGATAAACAACAAAAACAATATTTGGACAAGTGAAAGTGAGATATTGCACCATTCCAACTATGCTTCTAAACTGTGTTGGGTCATGAAACAATTCTCTATCAATTGTGCCCAATCTCTGATGAATAGGAATTGGGGTTGTAGCATGTTTAAATCTTTCATGCTCGTTTTATTTAGGAGATCCATCGTGTATTTGTACTGAGTTAAGGGAATCAGCTTATTGATCTACCTCTATCCCAAGAAAATACCATACCAGACCAAGATCTTTCATCTTAAAATTTTTGTGCAAGAACCTCTTCACTTCTTCAATATGTTTACTACAACTGCCAGTTACAATTATATCATCAACATAAATTAGTAACACAGTGATAAAATTGTTACCTTTGTAAATGAAAAGTAAATGATCTAATAGGGACCGAGTAAAACCATAGCCTTGAATTGTAACCGAAAAACTCTCAAACCAAGACCTTAAAGCTTGCTTCAGTCTATAAATAGCTCCTTTTAACATGCAAACATGAGTTTTTTGATCCTTTTTACTATACCTGGTAGTTGCTCCATATAAACTGCTTCTTTAAGATGCCCATGCCAGAACACATTCTTTACATCCAACTGACTTAGTTGTCACCCATGATCAACTGTTAGAGAAAGGATCATCCGTATAGTGTCTATTTTGACAACATGACTGAAGGTCTCATCATAATCATGCCCATACTCCTGAGTGAATCCTTTTGCTACTAGGCAAACTTTATATCTCTCTATAGTTTCATCAGGTTTATATTTTATTTTACACCCATTTTGAACCAACTACATTTTTATCAAGCGGTCTTTTCACTATCTCTCATGTCTGGCATTCATGCAAGGCCTGTATTTCTTCATTCATAGCTTTTATCCACTTATTTGACTGCACTACATGTTGAAATGTTTTAGGTTCTTGATGTTGTCTGATTTGATTAAGGAAGCACTAAAAATCTATGCTAAAATTTTCATAATTCACCCATCTTTCAATCAGATGTCTCACCTTTCTTGATCTTCTTATTAACTGAAGTTGTCTCTCTTGATCTGACGATTGTTGTTGTTCTTGCGAAACCGACCGACTTTGATTACGCCTTGTATAAACGCATCCCTCTTTTAATCTTCCTAATGTGCTTTCTACATTGCCTGAATCAGTTTTTGTCATAATCCAATTCGACTGATGGATCTTCTAAGACATCTTGGCTTTGATAAAAAAAAGATTTGACTGTTATACCCTATGATTCATGGCTAAAAATAGGCTATTATCCAACCAAGGCTGATATACTTAAATATTATTCTTGTCTTACAAACCATAATGGTTGCACTGATCATTAGAAAAGTTGCACTCGTCAAACACAACAGTTCTAGATATTTTAATTTTGCATGACTTGGAATCATAGCACTTGTAACCTTTATAATCATCAGCATATCCAACAAAACGACAAACATGGGCTTTATCTTGAAATTTGTTTCTCAGTTGGCTGTCCACATGAACATAACACAGACATCCAAATGTCTTTAACTCATTATAAGTTGCCTGCTTCCTGTATAGCATAAAATAGGGAGAATTGTTCTGCAAAAGTTTCATGGACAATCTGTTTATGACATATACAGTTGTATGAAATGTTCTGATCCATAACTTTATGGGAACTTTACTCTCATGAATCATGGACATCATACTCTTTATAATATGGTGATGCTTTCTTCAGCAATGTCATTTTGTTGAGGTGTCTGCGGGCATGAAACCCTTCAACCAATTCCATTGTTCTATAAAAATTCAACAAATTCCTTTGACGAGTATTCACCACCAGCATGACACTGGAGATTTAGAATATTTGATGAAAATTGAGTACGAACATAGGCCCAAAAGGTTTTAAACACACCAAAAACATCAGACTTATACTTTAAGAAAAATATCCAAGAGTAACAAGAATAGTCATCAATAAATGACACATAATATTTGCTACCAGAAGAGGAAGGAAGTGGAGATGGTCTTCAAACATCAGAATGAATAATATCAAAAGGTCTCGAAGCTTTTTATTATATGAATTAAATGGCAAAACATGACTCTTACAAACTTGACAACTAGAACATAGACTATCACAAGCAGTGTTTTAAAACTCGCCGAGTCAACTCGTTGACTCGGCTGACTCGGCTCGGCTCGGCTCGGCTCGCCCCTCCAGCGAGTCAACCCGGCAAGGCAAACTCGGTTTGCCAAAACTCGGGCTTGACTCGGCCTGACTCGTCTTGACTCGGCCTGACTCGGCTTGACTCGGCCTGACTCGGCTTGACTCGGGCGAGTTTTGGGATGTTTGAAATTTGTTTTTTGAGTTTCAACTTACAGTTTCGAAATATATAAGTACATATATTTTAACAAGGGTTACCCCCAGATTTTGTATAAAAAAGAAAATAAAAAGCATTTAAAGATAAAAAAGCATTTAAATCCATAGAATAAAATCGCCATGTTGTTCGAACTATTGTTCACCCTGTGTTATCAACTTATTCTAGCAAAATATTTTAAAGAAATGATTCTCACTATATATGGCGGGTCAACTGTGCCTATGGGAAGTCACATTTAGGTTTCATCATCCATTTCTGATGTGAACAAGCATTGTACATATTCAAATGTTAGTAGTCTTTTTATAGTTGTGCCATTAATATATTTCCTGCATAGTTTTATACATGAGAAAATTGCTTATTTATGTTGATATTGGGCATTCTGTAAACTTTCAATATGCACATATATCCCTGTTTTACATTTATGGATTTGTTAGAGAGGGAATTAAAACTTTTAAAACAAGCTAGCATATATGATTGGCCATTTTAGGAACCCTAGGTAGTAGCAGACTGAACTCATGGTGACCAAATCCTCTAATTCAAGTCATGAATTAGTCAAAGTGCTTGTATAGATATCAAATTCAATTATTCAAGCAAACCTCTATAGCTCTTTGCAGTTGTTTTTATATTCTTAGAGACATTTGGAGACTATGTTTACTCAAAAACATGGTTTCAGACAAATTATATATTGTTTTTCTTTTAAAATCAAAAGTTAACAAAACCCGGTCCGAGTCACCGAGTTGACCCGCCGAGTCACGAGTCAATAAAGAACGAGTCGAGTTCCGAGTCACGGGTTTTAAAACCTTGATCACAAGACTCTTCACCCAAGACAGATTTGGGTAACAATTTATTTGAAACTACTCTTTCAAGAAAAACTTCGCCACAATGACCTAACCTGTTAAAAATATATATACATAATATATATATAAACTAGACTCAATAAGAAAGACACCACTTTTTACAGATTTGGAATATGACCTTCGGTTAGGGAGATATAACCCTGACAAGTTGGTCATAATTCGGGTAGCGATTTACATCGATTTGCTTACTAAATAACACTATAAATCGCTATAGCAATTTGCGGAAGACACTACAAATCGCTATAGTGAGATCCAAAAACACCATAAATCACTATAGCGATTTGCGGAAGACACTACAAATCGCTATAGTGAGATCCAAAAATACTATAAATTGCTATAGCGATTTGCGGAAGACACTACAAATCGCTGTTGAAAAGCCGGATAACACTATAAATCGTTGTGGGGCTTGTTGGAGACCCGATAACACTACAAATCGCTGTTGGAAGGCCCCAAAAAAATTTGGTCCGGAGGGCGCTGCCCCCCGCCAAGGGCGGCCCCCTCTGGACCCCCGCCCGCTGACCGATCCGCGCCGGGGGGGAGCCCCGGACCCCCCTCCTGTAAAGGCAAAAACTCTAAATCAGCCTCCACAACTCATCAAGTTGAATGATGCTACCCACGCTGGGAGGAGCCCTCAGACCCCTCTTCTGTAAGGGTAAAAACTCTGAACATATAATATAAGTTGTTCCTTAAAAACAACTTATTTTTTAGGTTTTTTACCTTTTTATTTTTAGCTTTGTATTTTTCTCTTTTTGAGACCGTTGGGGCTACCCAACATCTACTTTGTGGGAGCCCCAAGGCCTCCCTCTCTCTCATTCTTTGTGTATATAAAGAGGGGTGTTCCCCTTTTATTTTGTAGTAGTTCTCTCACTCTCTCTCAATAATATTATTTCTTTTTTGCCTTTTGAAATTTCCTCTTTGTGGGTTTATGTGTTTGTACTTAAAGTGCTTGTGTAATCTTCTTGGTTCTTGTCTATTGTTAAACCTAAAAGTGTTTTCACTTGTTATTTGTATTTTCGCTTATTTCATTACATAGTATCAGAGCCATTTGGGTTTTTTTATCTTGGAAGGTTTCTTTTGTGTTACTATGCCAAACATTTGACTAATTGGACCTTGAAATACTAAAAACACACGCAAAGGACTCAAGCTTTGAGTGACTATCCAATAATAGCTCGAGCAGTCAAGGGATCTTCTTTAAAGACTTACATGTTGCCACATCTTTCTCCCTCAGTGAACGTCTTCCTCGTTTGAAGATCTTTGACATACACAGAAGATGGAGTACATTCAACATACGAATTGGTATCATCAACAAGCTTAGAAACAGTAACTATAATCTTTTTTATATTAGGGGACCACAATACATCAAACAATTGGACATAATGTGATTTAGAAAAAGGATAATATCTCTGGAGTGTGTAATGGGGTGGCATCTACCATCTCCAGTAACAATGTTATTTTTACTAGAATAAGGAATGAATTTGGAGAATTTACCTTATGTCACCTGTGAGCTCTTGAATCAACATACCAAACACCCTGATCATTTTGCTTGAAACTGAGTGGCAGCAAATAATTAAAGAAAATGAGATAATGAATAACCAAGATGCAGAAAATTAGCTACAAGAATTGGCAACACAATAATAGTCATGTCCTCTTTTTTTTTTGCAAAAAGGAACGTGAACAATAAATTAGATAAAACGCTGCAAATAGAATATCTTAATGAAATCGCGCATCAAAGTCAACTTGGAATCCCTTTTTTTTTTGCTAAATGATGCAAAACAGGAATCACTAGCCTTAGGTGACATCAATATGTTTTTCAAATATGATATATTTTTTAGATCTGATAAATTTGGTTCGGCCAAAAAGATGTGACCCAAAACACAAATGAGCCAAAATTTATAAAAGAGATTTCAAATCCAAGATCTTAGGGAGAAAAAAGAGTCAAAAAATACGCAGATCTAATTTAAAGAGGAAGAAATAACGAGAAAACGAAGATAAAGAGATATTAAGGAATCAGGAAATACGCAGATATGATTTAAGAATCAAGAACCAAGAGAAGATACACAGATTTGAGAGAAAATGAAAGAAAAGAGAAGAAGAGAGAAAACATTAGAAGACTCAACTGTTACATGTTGAAAGAAATATCAAATCTTGAAGGTCACCCAGATTTTTTAGCCCCACTCTGGATCATGGCTCTGATACCATGTTAGATTTAGGTTTTCTGAGGTTCCTGCAAAGAGAAAGAAGACAAGAGAAAGGTTTGGACTGAACTCTCATGATTCCCAATATATGAGAAAATCGTGCCTCATTGTGACTATTTATATTCACTTGACACTAAAATGCATCTTTACTAAAACACCCTTATTAACACAAAATACAAAAAGACTAATAAAGGGTATTTTAGAAACATAATATATAATAAATACAATAGGGTACTAGGAGACATAAACAGTAACGTCGTGAACAATGACGTGAACAATAACATCGTTTACAGTGACGTGCGTGATATAGATCTGGATCAAGATTCAGATCTGACCACCTCAAACCTCATGCTCTAATAAGAGGGGTACCTTGCAGTGGATGTTGCCGTTGTCGGAAGAGGAGGAGAGGAGGGATCGGGGAGGGCCGCCACTGTCGAAAGAGGAGGGGTCGGGGGAGGAGGGAGATGGAGTCATGTCCTAACCCCCCTACCCCTACCCCCCCCCCCCTTAATTATTTTTTTTGGTCCAAAATGGACTCAGTCAGAGTTGATCGAGTCCAGATAGGACACATATAACCATGGGTGCGGTTAGGATTATGTTGACTGCACTGGGTGCCGCACCCATGTCGCATCGGCGTGGGTGCAACACCCAGTTAGTTGAGTACCTGTGACATAGAAGAAGAGAAATGAAATGAGTTGAAGGTAAGGCTTTAGTGAAAAAAAATTGCCAACTAACACTCGAAAGTCGAAAGTCATATAGGGCAGCTCAATTGTTCTTCTCAAATACTCTTCTCTAACATAGTGATAGTCCATCTCTAAATGCTTTGTTAGTTCATGAAAGATGTGGTTGTTGACAATATAGATAGCATTTTTGTTATCACAACACATCTTTGAAGGATTGGAAATGACGACTCCCATATATTTGAGAAGGTTTCTCAACTAAATAATCTCTATAGTTGTCATTGTCATGGCACGATATTTAACTTCTGCTGAAGATAACAAGACCTTTTGTGGCTTTTTGCACTTCTAAGATATTAAAGTCCCTTAAAAACACACAAAATCAATAGTTGAGACTCTATCATTAGGGTTTCGATCACAATCTACATTAGTATAAGCAATTAATTTCAAAGAAGAGGATAAGAAAAGCCCTTTAGTTATAGAATTTTTTATATATTTGATTATCCGCAAAAAAACATTCATGTGCACCAGTATTGATGCATGTTGAAACTGGCTTGCTGAATGAATAGCATGAGCTACGTTCGGCCTTGTAAGGGACAAGTAGATTAGAGACCCGATCAGCTGTCGATATGACATTGAATTTTCAAGAAGGATTCCATCTTCATGACTTAATTTTGCATTGACAACTTTCGATGTATATATTTTCTTGTCCTCTGAGATTCCTGCTTTGGATATAATTTCTGCAACTAGCTTCATTTGAGATAGAATATATCATTTGAGTGAGTAAGCCACTTTTATACCTAAAAAATATCTCAAATAACCAAGGTCAGATATATCAAAATGTATTTTAAGAATAATTTTAATTTATTTAACTCTCTTTTGGTCACTTACAATAATAATCATATTATCCACATACAATAGAAGAATGGCAATGTTAGAAGTTATATCTTTGACAAAAAGAGCAATGTCAGTATAAGATATATAACTTAAATTCAACATAAGTTTGCTAAATATATCGTACCAAGCTCTAGGGGCTTTCTTAAGTCCATATAAAGCTTTTCTCAATCGAAGAACTTTTTCCTTCTCGATCTCAAGATCGGAAAGAGTATCCATGTACACTTCCTCATTTAAGTCTCTGTTTAAAAACATATTTTTAACATCAAGTTGGTAGACAAACCATTTTCTAATAGATGTTAAGGCAATAAGAGTCCTTACACTAGTCATACGTGTTACAGGTATAAATGTTTCTTTATAGTCAATACCATAATCTTTAGAGTAACTCTTAGCCGCTAATCTACCCTTATATCTTTCTAAATATACATCTCCTTTAGTCTTAACCTTAAAGACTCACAGACATCATATGGTCTTTTTTCTTACAAATAGTAATTATATCTCCCAAGTTTTGGCTCTTTCTAAGGCTCCTAATTATAGATTCATGACATATACCCATTCAGGAAGGTCTTTCGCTTCATTGTAGGAAGAGGGTTCATGGAAGAAATAGATGGGCATAAGACAAACTTTATACTTAAGTGCAAAGGACTTATAGGATACAAATCTATTGGGAAGCCTAGAAATACGATAGGACTTCCTAACACTTAGTTCTTCGGGAGATTGGTTTTTTAGTAAATCTATCAAGTGCACATAGAGGATTTTCAACAATTCTTTGACAATAATATTGCATATCATGAGTCAGTACCTCAACATATAAAGAATCATTACAGTTATCAACATGCATAATCTCATCATTAACATGTTCAATCTCCGAGTCACAATCATCGCTAGATTTATCATTCTTTGGCAATAAATCAAATAAGAACGAATACTCGATGTCATGCTTAGGCTTATCCATACAAAAACCATTTTCATTTTCAAGAAAAGTCATATTCCTTGAAACATATAATCTGACATTTTTTAAATCATAGCATCTATATCCCATTTATTTTTTGCATAACCAAAAAACACATATTCTATGGCTTTACGAGAAAGCTTATCTTTTCTTTCAAAAAGAGCAAAGCATTTACATCCAAAAACTCTTAGTCCACTCAAATCGGGAGTGGTTTGGTAGAGATTTTCAATTGGAGAAATGCTTTGTAAGAAGACAAGCACTTTCGGCCAAAAAAAAATTGAAACACCCTTTGAAAATAAGTAAAGTTTTTGTGGTTTCAATGATGTGATGATGCTTTCTTTCGGCTAAACTGTTTTTGTGAAGTTTTTGGACAAGATTTTTTATTAGTAATTTCATTTTCTTTCAAATAATTTTTGAAATCATTAGACAAATACTTTCCTCTTGAATCTGATCAAAAAATAATAATATTGGTTTCAAACTATGTCATACGGACTCTTCTAATAGGGCACCGCACCCGTGTCACACTTGGACACAACTTCCTTTGTGTTAGGTGAAGTCAGCCACACTGAGGTCCATTTCTATCCAAAAGTAGATTCAGTTAACCCTAATCAAGTTCATTTGTATCTATATTATATATAAATACATAAATGCACACAAATACACAGTGTTAACTTAAAACTATTAATATATATATCCTCCCCGGGGCCCCGCATCCAAGTTTTTTTTAAAGTGCCACATCACCGCTCAAATTGATTTTTCACAAGTTTATGAAATTCTTTAAATAGTAATGATACGATACTCCGAGAGTACCTACTCCCACCTAATTGAAGCTTTAGTTTGTCAAATTTCTTAAACTTTTTACTTGATCAGACCAAGGTTGCCAAACTAGGAAGTGGAAAATGATATGGGAAGCAAAAGCGAGAAGTGATGCATTTTAAAATATATAGGAAGCAGGAAGCGAGGAATAATATATATATAAGAATTGAATGAGAATCAAAATAAAATACAAATAAAAACTAAAATAAAAGTGACTAATATTAAATTTCATGATTTTTTAGTGTAAGAATTAAATTTTTAACAAAATCTAAAAATGATGACTACCAATTTAACGAAAGCACATGAAAGTGAGTGAGAAGAGTCAGAAAAAATACATAAAAAACATGAAAAGTTGAGTAAGAGAACATGTGTAAAAATAAATGAAGTGTGTAGAAAGCATAAGAGAAGCGTGGAGGAATCGAGGTTCTCATCAAGTTTCGGAAGCGAGGAGTATCGTGCTTTCGAAGCGAGCTTCCCACCTATCGAAGAAGCTTCTAGTAACTCTGGATCAGACCCTATAAATATGATCTATAAGCATCATTTAGTAGAAAACAAATTTTGGATCATGTGATCAGTGTTGTGAGAGGCGTACGCCTCAATACCTAAAGCGTACGCCTCATAGGCGAAGCGCACGCTCAAGGTATTGAGGAGTTGCATTGAGGCGTTTCAGGCTTGAAACGCACGCTTCACTCATGTGAAGCGCACGCTTCAAGTCGAAACCCGTTTCGCTTCTAAAGCGTACGCATCTGCGTATGGACTCGGCAATCCCGGAGGAGATCGATCCGATGTTCAGGATGATGTACTTGGTAAACGAGGGCAATCTGCAAGGGATTCAAGAGCTTCTTGATGCAGGGACGGATGTAAACTTTAGAGATATTGATGGGCGGACTGCCCTTCATGTTGTTGTGTGCCAAGGTAGAGTGGATGTTGTTGAATCGCTGCTTAAGCGAGGTGCCAAGGTTGATCTCCAGGACCGCTGGGGAAGCACGGTAAGATCCATTGGTAGTGGTTCATTTCCGGTTTTAACTTTTGTCTGATTTTTCCGCTTCTCAGGAAAAAAAGAAAAAAGCCACTTTAATCACTTTCCTAAGCCTGGCCAGCCCACATTACCACCTTTTTCTTTACTCCTTTTTTCGCCCTTTGTCGGTTGGGAAATCTAATTCCTGCCTTTGTCTTTCCCTGCCCCTTTCCTTTCCTTCTCTGCGTTTTCCATCATTCCACCACAGAAGTTTCCACGACGTCTTCTTCCCCTTTTTCAGGAGATTCCATTCCCTCGCAACGCGGAGAACGCCCTAATCCCTTGCTCCTTCTCGTTACAAAGGTAACGATAAGTTGTTTTTTCGAATCCCAATTCTCTCATTTCTTGTGCTAGACCGAAATTCTCTCTGCAGAACGAAGAAATCCCCTCTAGGGTTGTATATTTTAGGGTTTTGTCTTCTTATTCTCTGTTGAGTCTGCTACAAGTCTTTGTTGTCGTTCGGATTCGTCGTAATTGGTGGTTTTGAAATTGGTTGGGGTTTTTCTGCTTTGAATCTTGGGTGTTGAGTGTGTAATCTAGTTCAGTCCAAGGGACCCCCGATTGATCATGAAGCTTGCGCTCCAACACCTCGAGGCTTACGCCTCGCTTCGTAACATGCTCAACGCCTTGCTTTGCCTCAGCGCATTTAACAACCTTGCATGTGATTATAGCATATATGTATGTTTTTTAAGACCTTTAAAAATCAATGGCTCACAATGTATCAAAATTTCATGACTTAAAAAAATCTTACTTTTATGTTAAAAAAACATGATCCAAAGCATGATTCCTATCAAATAAACTATGTTGAGTACATCTATAAGGTTTAATTGAAAAGATACAACCTACACCCATGATTTCTAGTATGTGGGAGTAGGTACTCCCGGAGCACCATAGCATCTCTCTTCTTTAAAACATGAGAATACTTTGGAATTAAGCATAAGAAAGGAAATCTAAGTATATCAAGTATAATCATCAATAAAAACAACATAATAAGAAAAGTCTCATTTTGATATGATGGGAGCCAGTCTCCATACATCTAAATGCACAAGTTCAAAAAGATTTTAAGAGACAAAGGTTCTCAAGACAAAATGAATGGATTTGATTTTCTCAAGAATACAATCATTACAAACATTCTTTTTCAATACAAGAATCCTTAAGAAAAGGAAATAGAAACAATTTAGATACATTCGGATAGCCCAATCTTTTGTCATAAATCAATATCTTTTTCCTATGTAGTAGAGATCCTCCTCCTATGGCCTTCCCCATTCAGCTTATTTGGCAATCCTTCACTCAATATTTTTTAGATGAGAAGGAGACCTCATACGCATGATCCTAGATATGTGAAACGGAAAACAAGTTTAGGTTAAGTTTGGGAACAACTCTAACTTTTAGAAGTCGATATGTGAATTTCCTTAATAATGAGAGAACTATCTATTGTCTTCTCGGAAGCTTTTCAAGAACCGGAATCCTGTAACTTTTGTGAATTTTCTCATTGCAGCCATCATTTTTCTACCTCTGAGGTCCACAAACAGGTACAGTGGATTAGCCATATCCTCTGTGCGTAAAAAGAAAACTACTGAATCTCACTTGCGGATCAAGGCTACAAAGTTGACGGGAGTACCGAACAAGGTGAACAAGAAACAAGTAAACAACTGGGAAACCCAACATCACTCATCATTTTGCCTCTAAAACCCCTTAAAGGTAGTATGTTTGTTCTTATCCCTTTTCTACAGATAGACAATACTACACACTCTCATGACAATACTACACATTTCTCACTTATATCTATGAAGAATTTCATCTTAATAGCAAGTAATCTGTCCACCGTTTGTTCCTGCATCTTTTCCCCAATACTCCATTCAATCCCTCATTGCAATCGATGACACAGATTTGAAGAAAAAAATATAAGATTCAACATCGATCAAAGAAACGCAAACACCTACTCATAATTCAAGAAAAAAAGCAAACCAAAAGAGAACTCCATGACAAGCCAAAACGGAACGAGATTGAAGCTTCCAAGAACAAGAGAAAATCGAAACGCTAAGCGATGAGGAAAACGAGATAAATCCAGCAATTTCAGGAAAAACATCGTCAGAGTTGATTGCGGAGAAGAGAAGATCACCTTCACGAACGATGGCTCTCCCTCGAGTTATTGATCGTCCCGCCAAATTCCCCGGAAATTCGGGTTCTCGATACGATCTTGGGACCGCCCATGCGGTTTAAATGCGGCAGTTATTGCTTTCTCGGATAATACGTTCCACCCGAATCCGTTTACCATTGTTTTGAAAACCAACGGAGAATTTCATTGAAGGCCAACTTTTGCTCCTCATTTTAAAAATTAGCCTTGCATTTCTGTAATTCCAGATATGGACCTCTGATATTCTGAAAACTGTCCAATGGAAGGGCTTACATTTATTATTATCTTTTAACTCAGAGGTAGATCATAAATAACCTTCATTCAATAAATTTAGTTGCATCTCATGTGACTTAGAAAAAGAATCTCATTTTAATAGTACTTCAAAAACAATCAAACATAAAAAAAATTGACAAAGGACCTTAAAAACAAGCTTCATAAGAAGTAAATTGGCACATACAATCAAACATAAAAAATTAAAAAAATTGACACAGAACCTTAAAAACAAGCTTCATAAGAAGTAAATTGGCACATAACCTAAAAGTGAGATTTAGAAAGTGAATATCATCTCACTTTCTTGAGAGGTCTCATGAGATTTTGAAAGTTAATTTCTTTTGAATGGTATTTTTATTTTTCAAAAAATGCAACCAAACAGTTCAAATTTTTACCTTTTCTTTTTTACGAAGATGGATGAGTATTTTGGAACTTTCAAAAGGACGATACAGAAAACCAGAAAATGATTCACATTTTTTAAGATGATGACAGCTTAAGTGAGGTGAGGTCTACATAGGACGGATGTTTCCAAGAAAAAATAATCCATATTTGTAATTTCAGAAAACAGAGGCTCGTTTTTGGCATTATTGGTAAAAGTATGGGTTTCTAAATAAATTTTTTTCAAACGCTTGGCATAATGTCAACGGGTCAGGTATCTCGATGGGTGTCAACGGGTCGGGTTTGGTTGGGAACCAGTGAAACTAGACTGGGCCCTGTTTCGGGTATGGTATCGGGTCTGAACTTGAGTCTAATCTGACCCATCATAAGAGATACCATACCCAGACCCGATAACAACCACATGAACCAGACCTGAGCCATACCCTGTAAAACCATATTTTTTATCATTTTTACATTTAAAAATTGAGGGTCTTATTCGAAACTTGGATTGGGCCCGGGACTGGTATAAAATTTACCCAGTTTCATGTATTAAGCGGACTTTTGGGTTCAGACATGGGTCTTAATCTGGTCTTCTTATTTATGACCATACCCAAACCGTATAAGGTTTGGTTCGGGTCAGTTTTGGGTAAACCTGACCCATTAACACCCCTAATCCCGACTGATCAATGTAATACCAAAACACGCTCTTTGGCCAATTATCTAATTGGGTTTTGGGGTTTTTCAGGTCAAGAAAATTACCTAAATTGTTATAATTTAAGGACCTTGTTTTCACTAAAAGAACATATAAAATACTCGGGTCAAATCAAGTCATGTTGGATATCGGACAAAAATCATAATCTTAAGTCGACTCGCATATTGCTCAAGTTGGGTTCGAGTTGACTTGCATAATATTTGGGCTGACATTTTTTTTTTTTGCCTATACTTTTTTCTTTGAAATTTACACGGAGAAATCGCCCCAAGAATAGAAACCTAGCCGCACTGACTTTGCATGCCGCACTTACAGTCACTGTACTGGCAACTTAAAACTTCTTTAGCTTATCCCTTAACCCCAGGGATTTCTGCCCATACTTGGTATTCTAGTTTAGGATGGGCTGCGTACCCATACAAATACGACCTATTGACAGTCAAAATGGATCGGATTTTGTCAGGCCTAAAGTCCCAAACATAACACTTTAGCTTTGGATGCAGATCATTTGAATAAGATCTTAATGCATGGTTGGACTCTCATTTGCTTAATCAAATTGTTATCGAATTTCGATCAGATTCAGATCGGTTTCTTAGGTCGAGTCTTTGTTTGGATTAGGATCAAATATGTCTATTTGTGTCTTTTCAACCCCGAACACTTGTTTTCAGACTTCTTTTAGTGGATCCAATATTACTAAATGGATCTTTTGCTTATAGGGTGTAATGATCATGCATCGAAGGTTAAAGGTGGACGTTGGGCCAGATTGACCCAACCCGACCAGATTCTTGTTGGGTTTGGGATGGACTGAGGTTAGGTAGGGTAGGGCCCTTTAAGCCCAACCAGTAAACCAGCCATGGGAAACCCTATCTGAATGGCGTTTCAGTCTTACCATGAAACCAGACCATTTATAAACCGGGTCATGCTAGGCTTAAGTTTTATCAGGCTTCAAGCTTACACAAGGCAGCCCAAAAGGGGTTTAGCGTAGTGGGACCTAGGCTGCTAAGCAGGTGGCGTAGGATATATTCTCATGGGTGTCACCTCTTGTGCAAGCCAAAACGTGGTAAGGGGTAGGCCCACAGAGCTTTCGTTGTTAGGACAACGATTGTAAGTCCTGTAGGCAGAGCCAACATGGCTAGGTCTTTGATTATGGGGTAGTTTCTTCGTGTAAATATAAAAAAAAAAAAAAAAACTTATACAAGGCCAGACCAAACTCGACCCCTTCTCGGGTGGGGTTGTCAACCCCATCTTACTTGGCACATGATGTTCACATTTCATGAAAACAGGAAGAATAAACCCTTTAGCCGATTTGCTCATTTTTTACAAAATATAGATATTGATCTTCATATATAGGGTGCATTTGAGTTCTTTAGATCTTAAATTATGTTGTGGCCATTACAACTTCAGGATCTATGTTGCGGTACATCTCATCGGTTTGGGTGGTACAAGAAAAAATTGGACCCACTTAGTGTTTCGGGTATAATTTTGATCCAGAACTGAAAGGTTATGGTTCATAGGTTATACGGTACCTAAGAACGTGTGTAAAGGTTAGGGATATAATCTAAACACAATAAAAGACGGTTGATGAACATGGGTTATCGATTTAGAAAATTCGGGTGTTTCAGGCACCCGACATGATTCAATTTCGGGTTCTAAGAAAACAATGAAAGCCAATCTACGGCTACATAGGGGTAAGAAAACAATGAAAGCCAATCTACGGCTACATAGGGGTTGTGAAGGTACCTTAGAAGTCGCAAACTGAGATGAGGTTTTTCATGTTTTGGAATGTGAATACACGATATGTAATGCGAAGACACCACTTGGCTCTCTGAAAGAGCAAATCACATGATCTGGGCATTGGTAGAGCTCAGGCTCTAAAAAAGGGTTGGTCGTTCAGCCATCGTAGATTTGATATGCAGAGGGTTCCAAGGAGGATCAGATGTGAGAAAGGAGAAAGTAGACAGAAAAACAAAGAAAAAAATAAAAAGAAAGAGACGTTAGAGAGAGGGGGACAACTAGAGAGAGATGATAGAATTTCAATTCAATTATATAATAAAAATAACTCTCCTAGACCTCCTTATATAGAGAAAACTAGGGTTGAGTTATAATTATTTAAACTTCATCTAATTAGAAAAGATAATAACCCAACTAAACTAAAACTCTTTCTTACTAAAGACTCTACACTAATTAACCAATTTAATTAAAGATACTTAATTAAAAGCAACTAATTGAACTTAAATAACTTCTAGATGCCACATGTTTGGTTTCTCCTCTTCGTGTCTATAACTTTTAACATTAGTTTTTTAATTAGAAAAGTCACCTTAGCTGTCATGTCATCACACTGAGACCCACACACGGTTGATCGACTCTCTTGAGGTTTTCTAATGTAGCATTTGGATCCTGAGTACTGGATATGAATATGCAATCTTTTAATAGACCATAACAGATTGGAGCAGGGTTGGCCTATGGTGGGGATTTCAAATATGAGGATTTGAGATCGGATATTTGGCTTAGAGTCACATAAGGGGTATGACCCAGATCTTGATCTACGTGTTTGCATCATTCAAATACATAAATACCAGGTGAGCATCCAAAACCAGCACAAGTATCGTCTCTATAATTAGTGTTGGAGATTATCAGGTTTTCTTCACCTAGACTTGTTTTAGTCTAAGTGTAGGCCATCCCAAGGCCAAAATAGCTAGCTCTGTACAAAGGTGGATATTTATGCAAAATCCTACTAAATTAAGTGCCCTTTATCGTAATCCAATCAACAAGAACATTCAAAGGAACAAATGCAGCCCAAGCCATGGAGCCAAAAATGATCACCAAAACCTACCTAGAATCATAGTTACAAATATCATCCTTTTGAAAAATCCCCGCGAGAAAAAATCTTATGATATTTTCAGAATTTTGGTTTTTCTCATAGAAAACATGGAAAATATTGGTAGATATAAAAATACAAAATAAAAATAACATATATGGAAACTATAATAAGCATAACTAAATAAAAAAAAAACTCTTCGACAAATTAATGCATTAAAATCATGTTAAAACATGCAAAATAACAACCATTAAATAATTAAAATATTGTATTAAAATCGTACTATTTTCAAAACGTGTGTGACATTTTTGTTAGAATGCCTAGAACTATAATTGCAATGAAATATACCTCAGTCTTCCCTGTTTCAGAAGTACAAAATTGGTACCAAAAATTGCTTTGAGCGACCTAAAAGAAAATACATGATTTTGAACAATATGAAAATTGAATTTCTATTGAATCACAAATAAAGAAATCAGAGAATCAACCGGGTGCTCCACTTGTCTGGCAGGAGCAGTTAGTGCACGTCACCTTGTGTTGGGATGTTTCAAGTTCGAATCCCAATGGTATATATAGTTGTATAACTGGTAGGGGTCTGCCTAACCCCAGCTTTCTCTGTCGAAAAAAAAATAAAGTAGAGAAATTATCTCAGGTAAAACTTGTATAATTTTTTTTCGGTGGATCAGTTGGCTGATGAATGCAATGGTTCAAATTTTCAAATGTTAAACTTTTTTTTCATTTTTTTTGGCTTAGGTCAAAACCACTCCCACCCCCCTCTCTCTCTCACCACCGGCAAGCCTTTGATTGGTAAAACTTTTAAGGTTCATCCTACCAACTAGAAAGTTGTGACATCGCAATTTGGTGACTTTCAGAAGTCACACTTACCAAACAAGTGAAGCCCTGTTAGAGCTGTAGCTTGAACTGGAAGGTTTAAGTTGCTGAAGATTTTTTTTTCTTTTTGTTTTGTTTTCTAGGGAGAAGCTGTGGAGATTAATTATAAATATCTTTTGTTATCAATATTACTATTTTACATGTTTTTATGAAAAGGTAAAAGTTGGATATAATCCTCAGAAACTCATATCAATTTTTTTAGAAACTGGTACAAATGCTTATACATACCCATACTAGAACCTTGTACCAATGTTTATTAGAAAGTTGTATTAATTAAAAACATACATGAAACTTTTAAGGCCTGCATACCCGTGCTTGTCTCTAAAATTATGCCTAAAACTTTACTAAATCCATTTTCTTGTCAAGTCTCTTGCCAGCCCCAAAAACTAGATCTAACCTAGACCATTAATGCAACCTAGAGATATAAGTATGCTCAACACATTCATGTAATTAATGTATGTCATAATAAAAAATACGCTAAAATGCTGTCTAACACACCGATTTTGAGTGGGAGGACAAAGGGTGGACCATTTAGTGGGTGAACCATCCTCTCTCTCTCTCTCTCTCTCTCTCTCTCTCTCTCTATATATATATATATATATATATATATATATATATATATATATATATAAAGGGAGACCATCCAACCAAAAGAAAGTCCAAAATCTACAACGGATGATAATCAACGGTGTTCAACAAAGTTTTTCATTGTTTGGATTTTATATATTTGATTTTTATTATTCATTTAGTGAGCGACATGCTTTGGATTGTGAACTTTAGATGTTTAGATGTATTTTGTAAAGTGCTAAAAATCAACTGTCCACGATACTTTGTATCGTAAAATTTTAAATGCATTGTGAGTTGTTGATTTTCACATTTCAAAAAACATAGTTATATGCTGTAAAGTCTTTGTGTAAATTATATTTTTATTAAATAAATTATAAAAAACAAATATATGAAGTCCAATCGATAAGATTCTCAAGCATTGAAGGGGAGCCATCTGATCATCGGTGGTTGTAGACTTTGGACCTTCCATTAGTTGGAGGTCCCCCTTCCCTATGTATACATATAGTGCGCCTCAAGTTTTGATGTGCCCCACCCCTAAATTGGTCAATTGAATGATCATATGTTTTAAACAATCCTAATATATATGGTTTGTTTAATAAAAAACATATTTTGGATGGTATATTCATGCTCCTGTTACTTATTCAAATGCACCCTACAAAATTCAATTTTGAAAATATATGGTTACTTTTTGAAGTCAAAAAGGTAAAATTTAATGAATTTATAAAGTTACATCTTGGAAAAAGGTGTTTGACTTTTTATTTTTTCTCTAAGTTCAAAAAAACTTTTAATTGATAAAAAATAGTCATGTATTTTTAAAAGTATCATTTTTTTAAGGATATTTTAATCATTTTCATATGGTTATCTATCTAATATTAAACACAATTAGTGTTTAGATTAACTCATAATGTGTTCCTTAGGCTCCTTTTTTGTTAGATGTCGTTAGGCCCCTTTAAAAATCACATTTTTAATTTTTTTTCTCACTTCTAACACCGTAGATGTAATCTATAAGTTTTGTTTAGTAGGAACCGACTTTTGGATTGTCGGAATTTGACCTTTATAATGTTTTTTCTGGTGATCCAAAATCATTGGCTATGAAGATACCAGTTTTTCTTGGCTCATAAAAATGTTTTTTTATTGAAAAAAACATGATCAAATAATTGATTCCCACTAAATCGAGTATGATAAATACATCTAACGGTTCAGATCTATCATAAAACACTTATAAACTTATGGGGAAGAATCAGAAATGAGGTCTAATATGTTCAACTCTCTCTCTCTCTCTCTCTCTCTCTTATTTGATAAGAAAACTAGAGTTAGTCAGACTCCTACAAGATATCTCTTAAGCCCCAATGTGTCAGAGGGGACCCCGCTTACCACATGGGATGCCACCTCGGTGGTATTAATTTTTATTTTCTTGTTAACTAACGCTCCTTAGTTAGAGGTTTGTATATGGGGAATCAGCTGAGTTGATTTTACTGTTTTAACCCATTAAAAGATTTACCGATTTTTCAAAAGTGCCATTATTGTAAGGTTATTTGGTCATTTTAATAGTTGAATGGGTTTAATATTAAACTTAACTAATTTAATGGTAAAATTAACCACATATATACTAAAAATTCATTTTAAGTAAAAAGCTCACAATTTTTATGTATTGGCAAAATATGGTTTTGCCAAAAAAAGTGGTGTTAATGATGAGTTGCCAAAAACACTCTCTTTGTAAATGGTGTTGAAATGCCGTGTTTAGGCTCAGGGCCACCACCGCTTAGGGCCTCAAATGAAACAAAAATATAACGCTTATATTAAGCATGCTGAGGGATGGCAGTGGACCGGGGGAAAGCGGGGCCCCACCCCGCCTTGCCCCGTTTGGACCGCGGATGGAGGCAGGGACGAAGGTTAAAATCCATCCCCATCCGGGGGTGGAGGCGGGGATGGACGTGCACTTTTCCCTGCCCCGCCCCGTCCCCGCCATGATCCCCGCCTCATCCCCGCCCAACCACTTTTCCCCGCAATATCCCCGCCCCGCCTCATCCCCGTTTGAACCGGGGATGGAGGACATGAAACGGGGATGAAGGCAGGGGTGGAAGATAAAATCCATCCCCGCCGGGGATGGAGGCGGGGGTGGAGGATAAAATCTTGAGGCGGGGCGGGGGTGGAGACCTTGTCCCCCGCTCCGCTCCGCCCCGCCCCACTGCCCTAGTGAGGGCCTCCAATGAAAAAAAAATAAAGAAACATGGGCCTCCAATGAAATATGCTCTTGGCCTCAACTTCTCTCCAGCCCCCCTGTTTGGGCTTGCCAAAATGAAGTGTTTTAGCAAGACCAAACAGCGAAGAGAGGCATTAGGAAAACCACAACACACTTCCAATTCAAGGCTGCCAAACTGTATAATCAAGTTCGCAAACTTCACCGTTATACGCCACTAAAGTGCCAAAGTTCGAACTTCAAAACGTTTCAACTACCCAATGGCCCATTTTTTTAAAACTAATCCCGAAGTAGAAGAAGGTAGATCCATTAAAAAAAATTCTCCACTAACTTGGTCACCTTTGATGCTTAACTTTTTTTATTTTACCTAAAAAAAAAACGGATCGATACCCAAAGATCCAGCCGGATCCCGCGTCTAACGGCGAGTCAAACCGGTACATTGACCGCACGGAGAAAAGCAGTGGCTGTCTAGTTGAGAAGATGATGACATGACTTGGCAAGTCCTGTCTGCGTCAGAGCGAGCACGAACGTCTCGATCGCAGAACCTGAAATTGACCCAATAGTTATGCGACACGTAAGAGAGAAGGTAGAGTACGGTGTACTGCAGCCAATAGAAGAGTGGGGCAGGCCACGTGGGCTGAAAACTACCCGTTCGGGTGACGTCATCACGAGCGATCTGGGCAGCCATGCCGGCGCAGAAGAGGCAACGGCTAGGGCCCTCCGGCGACACCTCAAAGTACGGGGGTGGGTGGGAAAGGACGGAGGACAGTGTTGTAGATGAAATGACCAAAATGGTCTAAACCTTTCATCTATCGACGATGGTCGTCACTCGTCATGATTTTTTATTTTTAGGCAAGCTGGTGTTAGGCTACCACAACAACAGCCGCCCCCATGTGGCAGAGGGATTCGATCCTGGGCCTTCAGCTTGATTCAGGACCTCGCTTACCACATGAGATACCACCTCGTTTGTGACCCGTCATGATCTTACCATGGAAGGGCGGGGACATTTTTTTTTGGTTCTCCGTGCGTGTGATGTCAATGAATCGGATTTTATCCGAAATCCGACTGAATTCGATTATGTTTAGTTGCATTTGATTAGCCAAACCCATATCAGATTACATTCAGATGCTGGTGTGGTTTTGAATTTTTGCTGCCGAATCCGACAATATTTGAATTTGATGGATATCTGAATCCATTTACATTTAAAGAAGTGGGTAGATTTTCATCATCCGAATTTGGTATTGGCCACATCCAATCCGAATCCGAACGTTCTCTCTCTCTCTCTAACACACACACTTGCTGTTGGCAAATGCCGTCTCACCACCAACACCTAGCCTCTTTTTTTAGTTGTTTTTTTTTTGTTTTATTTTAAATTTTAAAACATAGTTTTTTTTAAATAGTCTAGCTCAAAAAGATTCAGTACGATTCAGTCCAGACTAATTCGGACTTTTTTTTTTTTTTGGAAAACCAATTCGATTAAAAAACCGATGCCGACAACATTGCAGCAAGCATTAGTTCTTAGATTCTTGTCAAAATCCTGGAATCTCAAATCTTAATTAAGAACTGGGATCTTAAAATCTTGCAATAAAATGCAGTGCATTTATTGCACCAAACAAAAGCTCCCCGTCGGCCTTTCTCTAGAATGTGTAAAAAATTCAGAGACAAATTAGCCCATCAAGGACCCCTTCGTCACCAGCAGGATACGTATCAAACTCAGGACAACCCACCGCGAGGACCGCTATATCTCCAGGTGAGTTTTGTCCCGTGTTTCAAACGCGTCCTGTGATAACTCTACAAAGAATAACCGAATAGCACACACACGGGCCCATGTGGGTGTTTACCTTTTTTTGTTGTTCAAATCAATGTTGTCAGTATCGGCAGATATTGGCAGAAAATCGATAAGGATCACCCCTGAACAAGTTATTTTCTAATAAATGAAAAATACTTAAAATCATTTTTAATATTATTTTTATAGCTTTAACACGTGTCATGTTTTGATTGGCACATAATATTTTTTAATTATTTTTTTGGCTAATTCATAACGATTCACTTGTGTATCGGTATAGATTCACGTGAATCGTTGGCCAAACCATACAGTGCTGATACGGTTCAAACACCTGCATGCTTGCTGTCACTTTTTTTTTGCATGCCTAAAAAGGCTTTTCAATAAGGCGCCCCTTGATGTGAAGATATGGAGCACGCACACACACATAGAAAACGGCAGTTCTAGTGCAATTACATTGCACATTTTAGTGTGCCGCTGCACCTGATCTGCCCTCTATGTTTTGTTGGGTCAGACAGTTGGCAGGTTCTATTCTAGAAATGGAGGGTGGTTAGGTGCAGCGGCACACTCAAAATGTGCAATGTAATTGCACCAGAACTGTCGTTTTCTATGTGTGTGCGTTTTCCATATCTTCACATTAAGGGGGGCCTTACTGAAAAGCATTTTTAGGCATGAAAAAAAATGTGATAGACAAGCCAACTTAATCGGGCACTAGACCAGGGGCGTAGCTAGGATTCATGGGGGGGGGCAAACAAGGGTGTAGCAAAAAAAAAAAAATTGGTGTGATAGTTTGGGGTTTGGGGGCAACACCACGATTTTTTTTATTGATAAAAATCTATTTCTTTCTCAACCTCAACTGAAAGTTCTTAAACATTATCTAATGACAATATATAACACTGGTGTGATAATTTGAAGTTCATAACAATGCATAAATTTTATTTATGACAAAATAAATCAAAATACAAAAGTACCAACTAAAATGAACTTTATGCATAGGAATATATGCATAGGAGCTCATTCAGAAACAAAAAATAGGATTTATCCCCAAAATGGGTAAATTATTTTTTTATTTTAAAAAAAAATTGATCAAAAATAAATTCAGTGAATTGTTTCAGGTCAGGATCAACCATACTTGGGAGTTGATTTGATTAAATCCACTCTAATCTACCTATAATTTGATTAAATCAAACTAACACATATTTGATTAGTCAAATTACCCAAAAGATCAGTGTCTCATCATCGTGCTCGGTCGGTGTCTCACCATCTCGCTCACTCAGAAGCACAGGAGCAACATTAGAGGCTTGAAGGAGAAGCGTAGGTGACCGACGTCGAAAGAGAAACTCGACCGGCGTCGGAGAAGAAGCTGGATGGTTGAGCCACGTTGGATTGATCATCGAGAGTCAGAGGATTTGGGGAGGATTAGGGCAAGGGCTAGGTCACTCAAAATCAAGATCAAAGAAGAAGAGGGGTAATAAGTTAAACGGGTCGGATCCAGCACCTGGCAAGGCAAGGGCTAGGTCACTCAAAATCAAGATCAAAGAAGAAGAGGGGTTGAGGGGTAATAAGTTAAACGGGTCAGATCCAGCATTGGCGGGGTGCCCGCCCTCGCCTGGATCCAACCCATAAATCAGGGTTGGGTTAGGACCGTGCTTTTAAGTTTTTTTTTTAACTGAGCCGAGAGGCAAGACTGGGCTGCCCCCCCCCCCAAGCTTCGACTTTGCGACCCGAGAATCAGGGCTAGGCTAGGACTGGGCTTTTAATTTATTTATTTTTTAACTGGGCCGGGAGGCAAGATTGAGCTACAACCCAGTCCTGCACCCCCCCCCCCCAGCTCCGCCTTTGCACTAGACAATAGACAAAGTTGGCATTTAGGGTTCGTAAAAGCAAAAAATAGATCATAAACCTTGTTTGGCGAGAAATCTGGCAAAGGTATCTATGAAAATTCATATTTTTCCTTTATGATCAGAAACCTACCTAAGAACAGAAGGCACTTAATCAGGCTCTATCCTAAATGGTAAAACCCAGTTGAATGTCGTAGTATGTAAAGGACAAAATTTCACTTAATTTAAAAACACAAGAAGCAAAACCATCAAAAGTGTCTTTTTTATTAATTTACGACCATCACTCCCAGAAAAACCATGGACATCTATTTAGATATGAAGGTGGTGACGGACTACAACTCCCAAGAAGCAATAGGGACTAATCAACTATTAATGCTTGAATTTGAGAAGATAGTGCATATTCAAGCACCTTTTTCTATCGACATTGAAGGCCATTTAGGCATAGGTGCAACCCACGTGAGTGATGTGGCAGCAGACATGACTTTCTTAATAGTTGACAAATCAAAGATCTAGAGTCTCAATCAAAAGCAAAAGAAGTTAGACATGTGTCAAACCCTGAAGGCATAATAATTAAGGAGTAGGGTCTACCTAAAAGGTGTGTAATGCTAGAGAGTCTTAAGAGACATTCTCTGATTTTAGAAGTTAATTAACATTAATTAAGTTTCGTTAATTATAAGATAGTTTTTTAGTTAATTTATTCTTTTGAGAAGTCATTTGTTAAGAAGAAATCCTAGTCTAGTTGATTTCTTTATGCAAGTAAGACTCAACCTAAACTTCATCTATATAATAAGGTCTTGAGGAGTTATATAAATAATTGATTAATGGATTAAGTTTTCTGAAAAGGTTTAGCCGTCCCTATCTCTTTCTCCTTTTGTCTCTCTAGCATCCCTACCTTCTAACACCCTTTTTCTCTCTTTTCCCTCTTTGACGTCCATATCTCTATGATGTCTTCTTCTTTTCTCTTTCTTTGGTCTCACTTGGCACCAAGTGTATGGTGGTGGATTCATCCTACGCAAAAGGCCCAAGCACTTCATGTATTTTTTTTCAAAGATTTAAGAAGGGTACACTGCTCGAGAAATCAATTCAGAAGCCTCTGCAACCATGGCTATGTTGTACTGTCCTCTCAAAAGCTTAACTGAGGTATTTAGCCTTCCAACTCCTTGATATTAGTTTCTTAGACCAAACCCTAAGTTGCTTTAGATTGTTTTTCATAGTCTTAAAACCAAAATCGCATCTACTTGATTAACCTGAAAAGCCTTATTTTCACTATTTGATATTCTCAACTTTTTAACAATCTATTTTATTGTTCCTTGACCTATAATAGTTTATACTAACTCTGACACACATGACCATTAAGACTTAGTTCATATTGTATTTGAACTAAAACCCTCTTTTGATTAGCCTTTGAGGTTGTTTTTAGCCTTCTCCGTTTCTGTAAGCTTTTTCTCTGAACCTCTTAAAACCTTCATCACGGTTACTCTTAGACCACTACCCCATCGTATTCAGTGGGAGTCTGTACCCTAAATACATCTAGCTTAGCCTACAAAAACCAAAAACCTCAGGTTTAATTCTCTTAGTTTCGTTGGGCTCAGACTAAAGTACCAATCTGTTGCTAACTCGGGGCTTCCTTTAGTTCCAAGTTTCAAACCTTTAAAACCAAATCTTGAGTAGGGCCTAACCTCTACCATTCAAAAACTACTTTTGAATCACTACAATTAAGGGTGTCTGTGAACCAGATTTTACCCGGACTCGATCTGTACCAAACCCTATAGGGTCAGGGTTTGGTGATAAATAATAAGGCCTAATTAGAATCCGTGTCAAAGCCGAAGCAGCCGATTAATATATGAATCCAAGTATGGTTTGTGAAATTTCATGCCAAACTTGAGACCGACTCGAGTCTGATTAAGAACCAAAAAATTTCAATGTAACAATAATAAAAAAGATATTCTTTTACTCGGTTTGGTTTATGTAATCCTTATCAGATCTGGGTACGGTTTCTCTTATAGTGGGTTCAATTAGACCTAGGTCCGGACTTGGTATCATCATCTCAAAGCATGTTTGGGTCTCGTTCCACCTGAGTCTAAACCAAACCCGACAGGTTGACACCCTTAATTAAAATTTAAAAGTTTTAAAAGCTGCCGTTTAACTAGAGATGTATTTCTGAAAATCATAATAAGAAATATTGACAATATTTTGAAAATATTGTTATTTTATTACGATACTTCACGAAGCAAAATAATCCTAATAAAGTCACAATATTTTTTAAAGGGAAATTCATATAGGGGCAAGTAAGGGGCAACATTTTGCCGCAAATTTCAAATACAAGTCTTGATTTTCTGAAATTCCAAATACGGGCCATTATTTTCCTGAAAGCTACCCAACAAAGGTCTGCATTTATTATTTTCCTTTAACTGAGGTTCAATTAAACAACAATGACCTTCATCATTAAGAGTTCAAACTGTTTATTTTTTTTATGAGTTTGAACGAGTACTTTTCAATTCTCAATGAACAATACAAGAAACCGAAAAGGAATCTCGTTTTCCAAGATGATAGGTGTCGATGTAAGGGTCATATCGGATGTTTTTAAAAAAAGTTTGTCTCATATTTGAAATTTCAAAAAAAGCATGGCCTATATTTGAAATTATAGGCCAAAGGTTAGGCCCTAAATGACATTTTCTTTTTTCTAAGTGTTATCTTGCTTTAAAATATAGTGATTTCGCCTTTCAAAAAAAATATTGTGATTTTATCATGATATTGACAAAATTTTCGTTCTACATGTTTCATGTTTTTCTTTCAAAAAAAAAAATTTGAATTGTTTTTTATATGTCAATACTTTCTAAGATTTACTGAAAAACATGTTTTTTTTATTTGTTGTGGGGATGTCCATGTCCCTTGCCAAGACAACTTGATGACGAGATTCCTCTTAGGAGATCATTGGATATCTTCTCTAGTTCGCTAAGATTGGAACTGTCACAATGAGTTTAGAGGGTGACATGAGTCTGATATGCTATGACAAACTGACATGACTCTGACATGTACAAACAATATTTTACTATTTTAAAATATTAATTTAATGCTTTTAGCAATAATTAATGAAAATTTTGTTTTTATATATGTTAAAATATCTAGAAATATTTTTTATTAATTTAAAATTTAAAAAATCCATGTTGCTATATCGTAATTTTTTGAAAATATGAGTCAGTTTGTACTGTATTTTTGTGACATAGTACAGGAATCCATTGATCTCATTTCGACTCTTCTGACCCATCAGCATTTTGAATGGACCCCATTCTTGTTGGATTGCAGCCTCACTTAAAACTGTGCCATGTGATTTGTCCAAAGACCCAAGACATGAGATATGAGATTAGTTATCATCTTTAATTTAATGGGATGGGACCCAATGATCGCGTGCCTCCTAGCTTCAATCCGCTTGACCAATCACATGACAGCTTTCGATGGGCCCCACTGCACTTGCACGTGGTGCACACCATGTGATGGGTCTGAGGACCCAAGCTATGACACACGAGATCACTGAATCTCCGCATGTATTATAGTTTTACTTACACACTTCATAGGAAAAATGATTGCATTGCTTCGTGGTCATGTTGGAGAAAAAAGGGCCCAAGTTGTATGCCCTTTTCCCTAAAAGTTTCCCTCATCTATTAATGGATGCTGTGCAATTTCCCTAATGGCACTGTTAAAGTGTTTGCTTGAACTTTAGGCATCTATATCATGACCTAACTACATGAGCTTATTTTGCAAACTTGCTCGCTTTGTTATTCTCTTGTAGAATAGTGACAACTCATTGTACCCTTAAAGGCCTCTATTTGAGTCCCCAAACTAAGCATTGGGGGAGTTTTGATGACCCCAAAGTTGCCTAATTAAGTGAGTCAAGCACCAATTACCATGACTTAAGTACATAACCTTATTTTGCAAACTAGCTCGCTTTGTCAAGCTCTTGTAGAATAGTAACAACTTATTCTACCCTTAAAGGCCTTTATTTGAGTCACCAAACTAAACATTGGGGGAGTTTTGATGATCCCAAAGTTGCCTAATTAAGCTGAAACAATGATGTTAAACATCCTTAGCAAGGCATGGCTAAAACCGAGTTTGAGGAGAAAGCATAATCTCTGCCTTAGGCAAAGTGATGAATATCACGATATCTTGTCAGCTGTTTTGAACAGCCAAAATATCAAATCAATTTTTTTTCGAAAACTTTGTGATTTTATCATGTGATTTACGTTTTTATTGGCAAATATCTAGGGATAACACTGACATAAATTATTTTTTTTTATTGTTTTTTACACAATTTTTCTGATTTTCTAACTATACATATTTTACCAATAAAAATGCATAAAATAAAAAAATAACATATGTTTACTTGCCATTAAAGGCCAATACACAGTTTTCCCTTCATAATTTTGGCAAAGAAGAATATTCAAGTCCTGTTCGTGGCATAAATTCAAACTTGTATTGAGGGTTTCCAATCTGATTTGAAACTTGGTGCAACTTTTCTTGCCACACATTCTCCTCTTTCCCATCAATCTCTTTCAAAGCATGCAGGGTGTTCCCTCGATAAATCACCATTTTCCAGAACGACAAAAGTATCAAGTAAATAGTAAATTGACCATGTTCGCTTTATTTTTCAACTTGCACCAAATGGAGCTTTGCTTGTCTGGTAGGAGCAGCTAGTGCACGTTACCTAATGTTGGGACGTTGCAAGTTCAAAACCCAATGGTATAGTTGTATAACTGATCTTTCCTCAGGTCCAAAAACTAGGTCAAGAAGGAGCAGAAGGACACAACCCCAGCCATCCTTCAGAGTTCTACCGCTACCACAAAGATCACTGCCCACCCACCTTTGACCTAACCATGGTTCATGCTTCCTTGCATTTATAAGTAATTCCCTAAGCCTCGGTACCCTATGGCGATTCTGACATCAGATCACAAGTTATGATGAGAAGCTGGCTTTCAGCCCATCACCGGATATACATCTGTGCCTGAAGCAGATAAATGCGTGCCTGGGTTACACTTTGATCCCCGCTTGATAGTCGAACGCATATTGAGTATCACATATCAACAATCTATCTGGCCAGGTTATTCTCGCTTGCATTGGACTATATATATATATATATATATATATATATATATATATATATTCTGCCAACACCCAAGCCCTTAATCAAGAGCCAAATAAACCCTGAAATCACATGCTTGGCATGTGAAATATGACTAAATTCATGACATTCGTGATCGCACACAGTCAACAAAGATCATATTTTGAATATTTTTGAAATTTTTGTCATTTTATCATGATATTTTCAAAAGCATGTTATCCTGAAAAATGATATTTTCTGAATGTGATCTACTTATTTTGGAATTATCATAAGTTTATCACAATATTACCGCCATCAAGTACACTTTTTGCATAGTTTTTATATTAATTATATTTTTACATACAATTAATACATTATTTATATATTTTGGCAGATAAATTTTTCATGATTTTCTTTAGGAAAACTAGATTTTTGAATGTAATATTTTTTTTCACCAATATTTTTTCAAGAATGAGATTTGTGACTAAGCTCTACAGTTCATACTACTGTCTGAAATTATTGAAGAGTTTAAATTAGCATTTGCTACCCTCTTGGGTAAGGAACTCTCTGATTGGAACTCATAGAGGGAAGAAGTTGGTTTGGCCAAATTTCATCATCGTTAAAATAATAGGAATTGACCCTTGGAATATGGTTTTTTGACAAAAAATTATAATTTTTTGATGTTTGAAAATTTGGTGCATTGTACAATGTTGAATTTTCAACCCTCATAAAATCTGACATATGTGTCAGAAAAACATGATCAAATTCTACTAAACTTTAACATGTAGATCACATCTAAAAGGGTCAGATGTGTAAAAGAATTAAAAAAAAATACATTTTTTACCAGGGGATTCCTTACCCACGAGGGTAGCAAACATTACCGTAAAAGAAAGTTTGGAATTACCCACATGTTCTCGTCTGGTTGGGGTCTTCCTCAGCTTCATCATGATTTCGATACCCACAGGTATATAGCTTCTTGTGTAACTGATAGGAGGTTTATCTAACCTCAGCTTGCCTATCCAAAAAGAAAAAGAAAAAAAAGAAAAAGAATGTTTGGAATTCATGAACTTGATCATTTGCATAGATGCGATCAAACGTGATGTCAAAAGCAAGTGGCTCAAACTAGTCTAAGTAAGCAAAAAAATCACTTCAATTTATAGTATTTGACCCCTTAAAATCCAGAAGTATGGTCATAACCTGAGTGCTCGGGCTTGAACTGGGGCTCACCTAAAAGTGGAATCCACGATCTTCCAAGTCTACTGAACCACTTGAGTTGTCACCTAATAGGAATTATCAACCCCAGTTACCAATTTCTCAAAGTTAGTCCCATCACGTCCAATCAATGATAGTTCCAAGTTTCAGACTTTCCAATTCCAAATTTCTTTCAAACATGACCCTGCAAAGCAAACCAAGTTGGGCTTTTTCAAGCATCAGGCACAGTAGGACCATGCCCACATTGACTTGGCCCGTCAAACTATGGATTACTAGCACTCTCAAACTTGGTCAGTGATGCAGGGTTTTTTCTTTGAATTGTCCAAACAAAGTACATGACTCATTTGCATGCCTCTCCAATTCTCATGCGTGGGGCTTGTAAGATCAATTAGATGTCTAGCACTCTCAAATTTCCCCCCTCTACCATTAGGTCGCTTTTGATGCTCCGTACGCAGGTGGCTGCACACCCACGTCTGGGATGCTAGAGTTGGGCCCAATGGGTCCGACAAAACGGACTCCGCGGGGGCCATTTTGCACTAGATCAGGGCATTGCATATGCGGGACAACCTGCCCTCATGGACCATGGTGTCTCGGTCCAGTTTTGCCAGTGTTTCAAACACTTGGTTAGGAGTCATGTGTAAAGATGTCCAATCCTAGATCCTATTTTAGATTCAGTTCAGCTCAAGAGGTAGAGTCCAAGTCCGATTCAGCTCAAGAGTCAGAGTTGTAGAAGGAATTTAGAAACAATGAAGAATCTAGAAACCAATGGCTTTCTAAAATCAAAGAAGAGGATCATACTAAATTCGTGAGGCTTGTATCCCAAGCAAAAGCGGATTCATTTAGTCATAATCCTAATCAAATTGAAAATTGTAAAAGCATCGCTTGTATATCTCATTTAAATAGTAGAAGCATGTCTCTTCTGGGTGTATGAGAGAGATAGGAAAAGTGCATGTAGGTTGGAAAAATTGAACCACTATAAACCGTGTCGTGTGTGTGATTGTTTTCTTTTGATCCACTTTCTTGATCTTATTATGGTATTAGCAGAGACAAGTGGCTCATCTTACTCTATGGGTGCTTGAAGGCTGTTGTCTTGCGTTGATGTTTGGAGGTGTGTTTGCTTCGCTACTGTGAGTATGGAGAGTTCATCATGGCCATCTACCTCGTCAGTTGGTGCTGTTATGACTCCCATGAATCACGTTAAGTAAAACGCGTTATCATGCTCAGTCTCGATAAAGCTTGATCATAACAATTACTTGTTGTGGTGTTTACAAATTAAATCAGTAATGTTTAGCTAAGATTTAATTAAATTTGTTGACGGTTCTCATCCTTCCCCTATTCAGTTTATTGTTGATGGAGAAAACTCGACTGTGAGTCTAATCAGCTTGCACTAAGCTGGATCACGGGCACTTTCATTGAAGGAGTTTTGAGTCCGATTATTCGTGCATGAATGGCTTCCATTGAAAAAAATCACATGCCTCTTAGTCGAACTTATGAATTTTGCAATTAAAGAAAGATTCACAAGATGTGAAAAAGGATGATAAGTCAATGGAAGATTTCTTGAATCATGTCAAGTTTTTCTCCAACTCATTGAGTGTAGTGATGAGAAGGATCTCGTGCAATATGTTTTAAATGGCCTGACCAGTGAGTATGAGAGCTTTGTTACCACGTTAACAATGCTCGATAGACTCCCTTCCTTCTTTGAAATTTATGACCTCTTGAATCAATTGAAGATGAATCGCAAAGTTGTATCTCAAGTTGAATCAACCTCCATGAATTTTCTAGCTCAAAGAGGAAGAGGTCATTTTGGATATCGAGGCAAGGGGTGCGGTCGAACTAGTGGCAACTATCAAAACAATGGTGGTGATTTCCTAAATAATCAAAACAAATTTTGAAACCCCAGGTTCAATCAAAAGGATCAAAATCAAGGCTCTTATTAGTGTAATGCTGAAAATCAAGTTGTTTGCCAATATTGTAGTAAGAAGAACCACACGACAAGGCATCACATGACTAAAGAAGGATAGGTAATGAAAAACAAAAGTGAATATCAAGGTTCATAGTCAATCATAGTTGGTAATGGATCTAGTCTCCCTATTTCTCATACATATAATATCTCTTTACTTAGTTTTGAAAAAAAAAATATTTAAAGAGAAGTCTTGCAAGCTCTGATTATAAAGAAATTCTATTATCAGTAGCTGCGTTTATAAGAGATAACCAATGTTTCTTTGAGCTTTATCCTTTATGAGTTATGTGTTAAGGATATGCAAACCAAGTCTATTCTTCAAAGAGGATTGATTAGGAATGGGTTATACCGAAGAAGAAAGGATGTTGAGGCTAATCTTTCTTACAAAGAGGAGACATCTAGTGGGGGAGAAGTGGCACTCTCAACTTCGTCATCCAAGTTAGAATTGTTTTAATTTTCATAGAAAAATTAAATTAAAATTAACTGAAAAGGACCATTTACTTGATTTATATTCATGCTGCATTTTAAGTAAGATGCATCGGTTAGCATTTGATCTTTCATGTTCGGTTAGTATTCTTCTCTTGAAATTGTGCATGCCGATGTTTGGGGACCAATTTCAACTATTTATAGAGAAGGATATAAATATTACTTGCTTTTAGTTGATGATATTCAAAGTTCCCATGGATATTTCTCTTGGTGAAATAATCTTATATATTTCAATGCTTTAAAGCATTCAAGAATATTGTTGAAAATTAGCTTGAAAAATGAATTAAAATATTTCATAGTGATAATGGTTAGAATTTTAAGTTTTGAATTTTCAAAAATTTTAAATAATAATGAGATTTGTAGGTGGCTTTCATGTCCTCACATGCCACAACAAAAGAGTGTAGTTGAGCATAAGCACATGCATGCAGTAGAAACATGGCCTAACTTGCTATTCTATGCTTAACTTGGAAGTAGGTTTTGGTTTGATGCTTTTAAAACTATCATTCACATTGTAAATTGGTTGCATAGTGTTGGTTTGAATTTTAAAACTTCATATGAACTATTTCTTAAGAAAAAAATAGTTAATGAGCATCTCAAGATTTTTTGTTGCACTTGTTATCCTCTTTGGGTGCCATATCTTGATTCCAAACTTGCTCTTAAAGCTAAAGCATGCATTTTTATTGGTTATGTTGCTTGTCATAAGGATATGTGTGTTATGATCTTGTCTTTTGTATCAAGACAAGTTTTGTTTGATAAAAATAGTTTTTTATAATATGGAGTCAAAGAGCCAATAACTGACAAGGATGTTATAAATTGGTTGAAGTAGCAAAGTTGAGTGTTCAACCAAATTTTAGTAAAGACATGTATCAGGATATCATTCAACTGAAAAACTTCAAGGTCATGATTCTATTGAGTTGCCAAACCTGTCCACCGTAGTTGATGAGAGGTTTGAACCTATTTTTGAGCACACTCATGATGAGACATCACCTATTTTACATGAAATTGATCATGGTCAAGATGAGTCCGAAGAGAGTTATCCTTAAGTATCAATCTTATTGTTGATTTGTCAAACCATCTTTCTCTCTGAACTCGTCCTATGGTTACAAAGTCTCAAGATAAGACTCTAAAATCAAGGTTATTTTTCACTACTAAGTGTCCATGTCTTCTTAAATTGTTTAGTGAAGTGTATCAAGAAGAAGAGCCTAGTGCCTTTGAGCAAGCCAAAAAAGATCTTAGGTGGGATCAAGACATGAAAGAAGAAATAGACGCCTTATGTAGAAAATAAACTTGGGAACTGATACCTTCAAATGGAACTCAAAATGTTGTTGGTTGCAAGTGGGTCTATCGTATAAAAAGACATGTTCATGGCTCCATTGCTTGTTATAAAACTCAATTAGTTGTAAAAGGTTATAATCAATAAGAATTGATAGATTACTTTGAGACCTATAGTCTTGTGGTTAAGCCTACTCCAATCAGAATGATTTTGTCTATTGTGGTGAGTCTTGGTTGAATTATTCACCAATTGAATGTGAATAATATTTTTCTTCATGGTTATTTAAAGCAAGATGTTTTTATGATTCAACCACCTGATTTTGAAACTTGTTTGGTTCTCAATCATGTGCGCATGTTAAAAATAGCTTTATATGTCTTGAAACAAGCTCCGAGAGAGCTTGGTATGACAGATTGAGGTGTAATTTAGAAAAGATTGACTTTGTGAATATTGTTTAGTTGAAAATTCATGTCAAAACATGAGTACAAAATTAAAAGTACAACAAACACAGGTCCAATTGACTATGCATGACTACTTTCACCAAACTCTAAGCTATACTTTCCAAAACTTGCATCAAAATCCACTAAATATCTCACATAACTCACTCAAGAGTTGACTCTTGAGCTAAATGGGCCATAACAATACACAAGAGTCAACATTCATGTTTCAGGAGACAACTCTTGTGTTGCAAGAATCAACTCTTGAGGTGCAGGAGTCATCTCTTGCACTGTAAGGGTCGACTCTTACATTTTAAAGGCAGATACTTCATTATTTATACTAGTGAAGAATTCATAAATTTTGTATGTGTTTATATATGTCAATGATATTATGGTTACTAGTAGCTCCAAAACTAGAGCACAACAAATTTTTGACGATTTTGGTACATAGTTTTCTATTAAGGATTTAGGTTTCTTGCATTAATTCCTGGGTATATTGAAGTTGTGTCATCAAGTGAAGGACTTGTCTTGTCACAAAGAAAATATATATATGATCTTTTGGTCAAAAAAGGGATGGACGAGACAAAGCCATGCAATTCTTCAGTTGTGTTGAATTTGACACTGCTAAAATTTGATGGAAGCTTGCCTAAAAATGCCACCTCTTATAGAAGTGTTGTAGGAGCTTTGTAATACGTAGCCTTCACATGTCTAAATGTAATGTTTGCAGTCAATAAAGCATGTTAGTTCATGCATCAACCAACCACAGATCATGGGGCTCATGTGAACAGAATCCTACACTACTTGAAAGGAACAATTAACTTTGATCTTCATATTACCAAATCAGACATGAATCTCTCGGTCTATTCAGATGTAGATTGGGAAAATGTCATGATGATAAAATATCCTTAGGGGGTTATCTCACATATCTTGGCACAAATCTCTTGTCCTGAGGTTCAACTAAGAAACATACAGTAGCAAAGTCTAACACTGAGGCTAAATATAAGGCATTGGCAAGAGCTATGTCTGAATTGATGCGGTTGAAGCAACTTTAAAAGGAATTGAAGATAATTCAAGTTTAGTATCCATGTTTTTGGTGTGATAATCTTGGGGATACATATTTATCATCTAATCTTGTTTTTCATGCCCGAACTAAGCATATCAAAATTAACTATCATTTTGTTTAAGAAAAAGTATCAAGTCATGAAATTGAAATAAAGTGTATATCTTCAGAGGATTAGGTGGTAGATATATTAACAAAGGCTCTTTCCGGTCCTAGGTTTGAAAAAATTTGAAGCAAGAACAACATCATATTAGTAGAGATTGGCTTGAGGGGGCGTGTAAAGATGTTTAGGATCTGGTTTTGGCTCTGGTTCAGCTCAAGAGCTAGAGTCCAAGTCTAGAATTTAACTCGAGTTAGTCGTAGAATGAATTTAGAAACGATGATGAATATGAAAACTAGTGGCTTTTTAAAATCAAAGAAGAGGATCATACTAAAATCTTAAGGCTTGTATCACAAGCAAAAGTGGATTTATTTTGTAAGAATTCTAATCAAATTGAAAATTATAAAAGCTTAGCTTGTATATATCTCATTTAAATAGTCAAAACTTGTCTCTTCTGGGTATGAGAGAGAGAGAGAGATGAAAACTAAACCACTATAAACCGTGCCTTATGTGTGATTATTTTCTTTTGATCCTCTTTCTTGATCTTAATATCATGTGTTTCAGGCATATTTCATATGAAAGTTCTGAGTTGGTATCCCCTTTCCATCATGGGTGAAACAAATAGGTAGGCATACAAATGAAAAAGTGCTAATGTGGCATGTGGAGGCCCAAGTGTTTACAACCACGAATCTTTGTTATTTCATGTGAAAATCCCTTCACACCTCTCAACATGAGAAAGAGTTTTCATAACAAAGCCGATTGGCATGAGAGTCTAAAAAATCATGCTCTTTCCTATGAAACAAATGATCCACATAGCACCTTTTGAAGTAAGAAAATCTCATAGAAAAATAAAATTTTACATATGAGAGGTGATCTCTATGAAAGCTACTTTTTATGAAACCTCTTATTTGTGTGACATGTGAAAATTGGGCTTCAAAAGTGTGAGCAAAGGGGGCAGCCCTTGACCTAATATGAAATTTTGTCCCATGAAAATTTTATCCACAGAATGTAAATATATTTTTAATACAAAAATCTTAGGAGTCACCCTAAGTTCTTTGTTCGCATTTGGAATGATATGTGAGAGAGAGGAGTGGTCTCTCCGAACGAAACTAAACTTTCATCTTTTTAGACAATTGGTAAGACTGGAGAATGGTCTAATCATGGTGCACCTACATAGGCCAAGACAAGTTGATTTCTTGGCAAAGGATACAAGAAGCCATATTTGTGAGAGTGAAAATATTTTTGTATATCTCATTCATTGGTTTACACAAGTGAGTTCTACTATATATATCAGTTTGTGTGATATTACAGGGATGATAAAATAGAAAAAAGTTATAACACGGCAATCAAAGATTACAGGTAACAACTTGTTGCTAAAGACAAATCAGATTTGGCTAAGATTGCCAGAATATCACCTTTAGCTGGCAAGGAAATATTTTAGGAAGTGATATAATTTCTAACACTCCCCCTGAAGTTGGAGCATGAGGATCAATCATGCCCAACTTGCTGAGAAGATAATCAAGCTGGGACTGGCCAAGGGCTTTAGTGAACATATCAACACGTTGGTGATTGCTAGGGATGAATCTTATAGCAATGACTCCATCATGTACTTTCTCACGAATGAAGTGGCAATCTAGTTCTATGTGCTTCGTCTGTTCATGAAAAACAGGGTTGGCCTCAATATAAAGGGCAAATTGATTGTCACAATAGAGAATGACTGACTGAGGATGAGGTATACTCATATCAAATAATAATGATTTTAACCATGCTATTTCATTGGCGGCCATTGCCATAGATCGGTACTCAACTTCGGTTGATGAACGGAAAGTGGTAGGTTGCTTTTTGGTTTTCCAAGAGAGTGGGTTGTTCCCAAGAAATATGCAAAAACTAGTTGTTGATTGGCGAGTCAATGGGGCAGCTGGCCCAGTCTGAATCAGAGTAACATGAAAGCATCATCTTACTAAGCAAAATACCTATACCAGAGCAAGATTTTAAATATCAAAGAAGTTTCATCGCATCATCCCAATATGGCACCCTGGGTTCGTTCATGTATTGACCGAGGATGTGAACAACAAAATTGATATCCAGCCGGGTGATGGTAAGATATATGAGGTGACCTACAAGCCTTCGGTAAATGGTTGGATCCTCCAATAGTGTTCCCCTATGATCCAACTTAATGTGTGACTCCATAGGTAGTTCACTTGGCTTAGAACCAAGGTATCTTGTATCCTTTAAAAGATCTAAAACATATTTACGTTGGTTAAAAAAAATGCCTTGTTTAGATCTGGCTACTTCAATCCCTAGAAAATATTTAAGTTTGTCAAGGTCTTTAATGTGAAACCGTTGATCAAGGAAGACTTTGAGTTGGGTAATGACTTGTTCATTGTTGCCTGTAATAATAATGTCATCACCGTAGACTAGAACACATGTTTGACAATTTTGTTGGATACGAATGAACAAAGAGTAGTCCGCCAAACATTATCGAAAACCAGCTTCCTTAAGAGCATGGGAGAACTTTTCAACCCATTGGCGTGAAGCTTGCTTCAGGCCTTAATGGGTTTGTTAAGTTGACACACACGATTCTCTCCCTGTCGACCATATCTCGGAGGTAGTTGCATATAAATTTTTTCGTTGAGATCGCCATGGAGAAAGGTGTTATTCACATCGAGCTGATGAAGTGGCCAATTATAAATGTCTGCTAATGACAACAAGACTTACATGGTTACCAATTTGGCAACAGGTGCAAAGGTATCATGGTAATCAAGTCCTTCAAGCTGTGTGTAACCCTTTGCAACGAGTCTTGCTTTATATCGCTCAACGGTTTGGTCAGATTTGAATTTGACAGTAAAGACCCATTTTGAACCTATGGCTCTTTTTCTGGCAGGAAGGGTGGTAAGAGTCCATGTTTGATTTGCCTCTAATGCCTCGATCTCAGCATCTATGGCTTGGCGCCATCTTTCATCTTGCATGGCAACTTTATAAAACTTAGGTTCTTCATGAGAAGCAGCTGACACGAAAAAGGCTAAATATTATGGAGAAAAGTGAGAAAATGAAAGATAATTGGTGAGCGGATAAGTGGATCCGGAGGAATTGGGAGTGCACGTGTAAAGTGCAGCATGTGATCAATCATAATCCCGTAAACATGAAGGAACCGTTTGTACACGATTAGATCTTCTAAGGATCTGCTGTGTGGTCTCTCTCGAAGGTGAGGAAGAACCTTCATCATGATTATCATTGAAAGAAATATCATGAATGGAGTTGAAAGGTTCATCATTGTCTTGAAAAGGGAGAGGTAAACTCACTTGTTGAGGTTCTTTAGATATAGTAGTTTGAAATGAAAAATGATTTTCATGAAACATAATATCTCGACTTGTAAATAAAGTTTGAGTGTCTAGGTCAAAAACTTTATAACCTTTTTGGCCAAATGGGTAACCAAGGAAAACACAACGGCGTGTGCAACTGTCAAACTTGTGTTTATAATTTAGATTGTGAGCATAACACAAACAACCGAAAACACGAAGGTGGGTGTAGGTTGGTTTGACACCATATAGAATCTCATGAGGGGTAAGATGCAATTTAAAATCAATGTGGGAAGTTGGAAGTCGATTGATATGGTAAGCGGTTGTGAGTATACACTCCCCCCAAAATTTGAGAAAGAGGTTGGCTTGAAAACGTAAAGCATGAGCAATTTCAAGAATGTGACGATGTTTGCACTCAACAATTCCGTTTTGTTGAGGTGTGCCAACACAGTTGTGTTGGTGTAAAATACCTTTGTTTTGTAAAAAAATGTGAACCTCATGAGAAAAATTGGATCGAATTGTTTTGACACACACCAAATTGATTTTTGACCATGCTAATGAATTTTTGTAGAATTTGTTGTGTTTGAGATTTGTAGTGCATTAGATAGGCCCACGTAGCACGACTATGATCATCAACAATGGTAATAAAATAGTGGGCTTCAGTTAATGATGCTATGGGATATTCATCCCATATATCAAAATGGACAAGTTCAAGCACGTGTAGAACGTGTGGTGCTTGGCAGAAATTTCAGTCTAGCATGTTTTGCCATTGAACAAATTTCACAATGGCATTTATTAAATGTAATACTCTCCATGCTTTTGGATAAAACTTTCAAATGAGAAAAAGACAGATGACCTAACCTCCAATGCCATAAATCGAAAGATGAGTCATGACTAATAGTGGTAGTTGCAACTTTATTCAAATCTAACTCGTCAATAAGATAGTAGAGGTCTGCATGCACTTTACTGGTTCCAATCCTCTTCATCGAGCTCCGATTCTGGATTTCACAATGAGTTGGAGTAAATATCACTTCACAGTTTAATGACTGAGAGAGTTTGTGGATTGACACAAGATTAAATTTGAAAGTTGAAACACAAAGGACATGTTCAAGTGTTATGTGTGATGATAACGAGGTGCAACCAATGTGTGAAATTGGTGATAAAGAACTATCGAGAAGTTTGTCAGGTTTGACGTAAGTATTAGGTTTAGAAGAAGACAATATGGATAGAGAATTACATATATGATTGGTAGCATCTGTATCGAGACCCAGACCTTAGAAAAATTGAGTGGAGGAAGAATGTTACTTGACATATTGGCAATCGGTTGTGAGTTACCTTGGGGAAGTAAGGAGAGAAGTTTAGTCACTTATTCCATGGTTAGCTGAGGGATCACAACATTATTAGAAGTCGGGTTTTCAGTTTGGACTGATGTACCACCTTCATGCTTAGAAGGATACCCATGGAGAACAAAACATCGATCTTTGGTGTGGCCGATTTTGTTACAATGCTCACATTTTGGCTTTTCACAAAACAGTATGCCTTTGTTTCTTGAGTCACACAATGAATGAGAGTGACGACCTGAGGTCATTGTTGCTTCTATGTTGTGATCAATATTGGAATCCAATCGCAGTTCTCTTTGTCGTTCTTCTTGTAATAATAAGTTGTATGCTTTGTTGATGCCAGACAATGGATCCATAATCAAGATTTGACAACGGATGACAGCATAGGACTCATTCAGGCCCATGAGGAACTGAATGAGTTGTTCCTGTTGTTGATAGTTAGCAAAGGGTTTTGCTATTCCACAACTACAATGTGGTAGAGTAATGTGGGCAGAGAGCTCGTCACACAGAATTTTCAGTTTCATGAAATACGCTGCAACGGATAAATTTTCTTGTTGCAATGTGACAATGGCACGTTAAATTTGAAATATTCGTGGGCCATTCGTTTGAGAGTACCTGTCACGAAGATCTACCCATACTATTGCTGCTGATTCTCCATAGATAACGCTTTCAGACATCTCCTTGGATAATGAATTGAGGAGTCATGATAATACCATGTTGTTACAATGTCACCGGGCAGCGTAGTTTGAAGATGATGAATCTGGTTGAGGTTCTGATCCGTCCACAAATCCAAGTTTATTCTTGGCCGATAATGCTACTGTCATAGCACGACACCAAGATGGATAGTTGTCCCCTATAAGAGGATTTGACACTGGGAGCTGGCCTGGGTTGTCTGAATGATGAAGGTAGTGAGGGCTTTGGACAGATTCCAGGTTGGTATTTGCTACAATGTTAGAATTCTGTTGATGCCCTCCAGTGATACATGCTCCATTCCCTTCAGAACTTATGATACATAGAAAAAAAAACTACTTCAGATCTGATATGCTGGGCTCTGATACCATGTGAGAGTGAAAATATTTTTGTATATCTCATTCATTGGTTTACACGAGCGAGCTCTGCTATATATATTAATTTGTGTGATATTACAGGGATGATAACAAAGAAAAAAAATACAACATGGTAATCAAAGATTACAGGTAACATCTTGTTGCTAAGGATGAATCAAATTTGGCTAAGATTGCCATAATATCACCTTTAGCTGGCAAGGAAATATTTTAGGAAGTGATATAATTGCTAACAATATTGATGTCTTTTAGTTTAACAACTTGGCCAACCAGTCAAGAAGAATGGATGGTGATGGAGACAACCTAGTTGAAGGAAGAGTGATGGTCTTGGGAGTTGAAGCAAGAGTTTGGTGTAGGGAGGATCGGGGAGACTATTAGAGGTTCGTTTACAACTTGGCTGATTTTGTGGTTAGTTTACAATAATTCCTTTGCCCTCCCACGGTTCTTTGGCTTCCAAAAAAAGCTCTATGGGGCAATGGTCATGATCATCCTATTAGAGGTTCGTTTACAACTTGGTTGATTTTATGGGATAAAATACTAACGAAGATCAAATTGAAAAGTGAGGTATGCATTTGGCTAACAGGTGCACTTTATGCTTGGTGAACGAAGAATCTACATCCCATTTGTTCTCACTGACTTGGGGTGATCTGAAGCTTCCTTGAAACATCAATATACCCCTGAGGAGTTTGATTGTAGTTGAAGAGATTCACTTCCTAGGTGGAAAATGGAAATATATTTGGAGATGCTGGATCTTAATATACAGTATGGAGATGCATCTGGCTTGAAAGGGATAACAATTTTTTTTGAAATTCTCACTCATCGGTGTCAGCCTTAATTGGAAGGATTAAAGGAGAGCTTTGAGAGAAGACTGAATTGAAGTGGCTAGGCCTAAACATTAAATGGATCGGTCATTTGCCGCATAAGCAGATCTGGGGTTTTATGAACTCTCTTGACTTGGTATCTCTTTTTGTTTCTCTATTCTTCTTGTCACTTTCCATCGCCTAGAGTCTTCTTATGATGTAATTCTTTCAATCATCTAATGAAATTTGTGTTCTTTAAAAAAAAAAAGACAATATAGAGGAACAAACTTCCTGTAGGGATGGCAGTGGACCCCAGTGGGGGTAGGGCCACCCCTGCCCTGTCTCAAAATCCTGCCCTCCATCCCCACACGGGTCATGATTTTAACCTCCATCCCCGTTTCATGTCCTCCATCCCCGGTCCAAACGAGGCGAGGCAGGGAGGGGCCTCGTTTCCCCTCTGTCCACTGCCATCCCTAAAGAAGGTGGGGTGGGGAGGGAAGCGTAAGACCATCTTTGCCTCCATCCTTGCACGGGTTTTGATTTTAACCTCCATCCCCGATCCAAACGGGATGAGGCGGGGCAGGGCCCATTTTCCTCCGGTCAACTGCCATCCCTAACTTCCTGTGGTTAGGGAAGCTCAATAAGCAAGCTCTCTGAGGTGGACAGAGGTCTCTTCGATTTTTCAGGCAATGGGAATCGCAAAACCTTAGAGTTTCAGTTTTTTTTTTTTTTGTATTTCGTTTGGAACAGTTGGAGAAATCACAATACTTTTTCTTTCCAACCCACATTTTTCCTATCTTTTTCTCTTTCCAAACGTGCACTTAACCTATATCAAAGATGCAATTGGTGCATCACACGTGTTCTCCATTTCTTCACCGTGTGGAACTGGTAAATGGCTCATCTCATAGTGGGTTCTAAGTGGAAGCATCAAGGCCAGTCGTCCCTTCCTTATCAGAAAAGACCAGTCCCACTAACTCGGTCAATAAGTTGACCATGAACAGAGACTACTCTTTGACCAAGCAACTGATCACTATTTGGATGCATTATCATCAGAATCCAATAGCAAACTGCAACTTTCTATCTTCTAAATGGGTCCCACGTTTTTTTTTAGAGCTGTTGATGCTCTAGATGAACGACATCTAAAGTTTTCAAAATGAACGGCTGATACACATTCTTAAATAGTGTAGCTATATGTTTTCAAAATTAACTTTCATCTTCACCTCCATCCCCATTTCATGTCCTCCGTCCCCGGTCTAAAGGGGACCAGGTCTCCCACCGGTCCACAGTCATCCCAAATGGTATTTGGGATGTCATTCAGGATTAACAACATCAGAGTACAGAGCACCCCCGTGACCTGATACACATTCTTAAATAGTGTAGCTATATGTCACAGGGACACACCATTTTGGCCGTGTGTACGTGGTGACACGACTGTACACGTTGTGACACTGATGGAATGGATACTGACATATACATATATTATTTTAATAGTTTAAATAATTTCTTATGAATTTTAATATTGTTTAAATAAAAAATGTTTTAATATATTGAAATCTCGCAAAGTATTTTTTGATTAAAAAATTTTAAAAACAAGTTGGTTTCCTTACGTCCTGTTTTTCAAATTTTTTTTATCGAATTCAGGTGCTCAAACTCGCGTCACGTGTCTGGTCAATCATGTATCTTTGACATAGGTGACAGTCTAGAATAATGTTTCTCCTCTCAGAAAAGACAGTCTAGAATAATGCTTTAGGGTACTTCAATGAGAAATATAATGAAGTCATCTCTCTTTCAAAATCGATTATTCGCGTAATTCATTAAAGTAAATGCCTGTATTTTATTTGTTAAAATCTATAAAATAATATCATTTGTACGGATTCAACAATACTCAAGGTTTTCATTGGCAAGTCAGTTTAGTTTATAAAGAAAATAGATGTCAACAAGATGCAATCAAATGCCAAAAGAAACATACAAAAATTTTGCTGGTTAATATATATTAATTGTCAGATATCAAAGTGTAGCATGCTTTTTTTCTGACCTGCCGGTAGGCCAATTTGGTCACTTTGATCCGGGCAGCTGGATCCCTGCTTCAAATCCCATCAGCACGTCTTTTCCTTGCTTTATAGTTCCCAGCATAAACAATGAAAAGAAAGAATGTCTACAACTTCAACTGCATCTCTGCATGACTACCCTCCAGCAGCAATTTATTGCATTCTGACCAACATGTTTGTAGTCAAATAGATTAGTGCACAACCATAAACTGTTATAGATTTGTTATGCAGTAATGTGAAGAAGACAAAGTTGTTTGAAACTTTGAATCATAGATAGACTAGGATTGGTCCATGTGATTCTGTTTTATAAACTCAATGGCCAAATGAGTAGGCAAGATTATATTGATAGTTTTTTGTTTTGTTTTTTTGATCATCAAGAGTATATTGATAGTTGCAACAGTTTTTTTTTGTTTTTTTTGCAAGAATTAAAAACACTATTACAAGATGGTAGTCACAATCTAGTCATCAGATGCCACATCTCAAACAATGGGCAACAAAATAACTTGATGACTTGAAGGGGTTCGTGAGGGTCACCAGCAATTCCCCAGCTGTCTCTTGGGCCTTCAAGAGGACATGAACTGCAGAGAGGAGCTCATGACAAGCCACAAAGTTAATCAATTATTGACAGCAAATGCCAGAAAATTTGGAGGGGAGTGAAAAGATCAGTGCAATATGATTGCAGAAATATTTGTGCATTAAGTACCTGATCACCCCCCATCGTGGCACAGGGCCTGTCTGGCCTATGTTGGAGGATCATGCTTCTAAGTATGCCCTCTGTGTTATATATATATATATATATATATATATATATATACATATATATATATATACCCCCATAGTGACAAAAGTTAAAAACGGCAAAATATCGTCCCTCAATACCGAGAGATTTTGAAATTTTAGATAAATCTTGCATTTTTTGGCAAAATCTTGGCAATAAAAAATGAATTAAAAATTATAAAAATATAAATAAAACACATTTTAAAATAAAAATCTTGGGGGTTTTCATGATAAAAATTTGCTAAAAAAGTAAATATCGTGATATTTATCACGGTTTGGAAATCTTGCAAGAAATTGCCCTTTTATACTTTCAGGCAATTTCTCGAGATATTATCATCAGATTTTTTTAAATCTCGCGATATTTGGTAGAGATACAAGCAAAGTCTAAAGTCCAAAGGATTTTCTTCTTATAAATAGACAAAGCACCACCCATTCAAATCCCCCCTCAGTGAGCCCTCTCTCTCTCTCTCTCTAAGAGCAGGTCGTAACATTACTCTGCTGGAGAAAGGCTCACGACGTCAGAAGACATAAAGGGAATGTCAGTACTTTGATTGCTCTTCCTCCACCAAAACCTTTCCGATCTCTCTCTCTCTCTCTCTCTCTCTCTCTCTCTCTCAAATCTAATTCCTTAGAATTCTAGTCCGTTTTCCGCCTGAAAGGTCCTTATCTCACCAACCATCATGTGCGACCCAGGCCTCCATCCCGTAGAAACTCTCAGCCTTCTAAAACCAGACGACCAAGAGCCACCAATCGACCACGACCACCACCAAGATGAGGAATCCGAACCCACCATCCTTACCCCCTTCATCAACACCTCCCTCTGCAAGGACCTCACCCACTTGGAAGAAGGTGGCCTGAACCATTCTGAGCCTTATAACCTTTCCAGCTATGTCAAAGAGCTATTAGACCTAGGCCAGATAGCAGTCCCCATGGTCCTGATGGGCCTCCTCCTCTACTCTCGCACCATGGTCTCCATGCTCTTCCTCGGCCGCCTCGGCGAGCTTGAGCTCGCCGGCGGCTCCCTTGCCGTCGGCTTCGCGAACATCACCGGCTACTCGATCCTCTCCGGTCTAGCAATGGGGATGGAACCTATTTGCGGCCAAGCATTCGGTGCCAAGAAGCACTCCTTACTCGGCCTAACTCTCCAAAGAACCATCCTAGTACTACTCTTCATCTGCATCCCCATCTCTCTCTTATGGCTCAACATGCATAAAATCCTTCTCAATTGTGGTCAAGACCCTGCTATAGTGGAAGCAGCCCAATCCTACATTACCTACTCCCTCCCGGACCTATTCGCGCAAGCCTTGTTGCACCCACTTCGGATCTACCTCCGGACCCAGACCATCACCATGCCCATCACCTACTGTGCACTAGTAGGCATTTCCCTCCACTTGCCCATCAACTACCTCTTAGTAACCGTCCTAAAGATGGGAATTCGTGGGGTTGCCCTAAGTGCAGCATGGACCAATATCAACATAGTCCTATGCTTGCTTTGCTACACCTTACTTTCAAGCTCTTGCAAAGCTTCAAGGGTAAGCCTATCAAGGGAGTGCTTAAAAGGGTGGCGATCACTTCTCAACCTGGCCATACCCAGCTGCGTTTCAGTTTGTTTGGAGTGGTGGTGGTACGAAATCATGATATTGCTATGTGGGCTGCTCTTGAATCCTAAAGCAACGGTGGCATCAATGGGGATTCTCATTCAAATCACTTCTTTGATCTATATCTTTCCTTCCTCATTGAGCTTTGGTGTGTCCACAAGGGTCAGCAATGAATTGGGGGCTAACAACCCAATGAAGGCCAAAAGATCGGTCGTTGTAGGACTATCTTGCAGCTTCTTTTTGGGGTTCACAGCCTTGTTCTTCACTACCATGGTCAGGAAAAACTGGGCCAAAATGTACACTAGTGACCAAGATATCATAAGGATCACTTCAAGGGTGCTGCCCATTATAGGGCTGTGTGAGTTGGGGAACTGCCCACAAACAACGGGGTGTGGGGTACTGAGGGGTACTGCCAGACCCAAGACAGGGGCTAGCGTAAACTTGGGGTGCTTCTACTCGGTGGGGATGCCCGTGGCTGTGGTGTTGGCCTTCTTATTGGGGTTCGACTTCGAGGGGCTGTGGCTCGGGCTCATGGCGGCGGAGGGCTCGTGCGTGGTGGCAATGATGGTGGTCATTTGGCGTACGGACTGGATCGTCCAGGCGGAGAGGGCCAAGGTGCTGACAGGGCGGGACGGTTGCGAGGGGCACATCTCGGTTCGGGACAGTGGGGAGTCGGACAAACCCGTGAGTATAAAAATTGTGCAGGACCAATGACGAATTAATCCCTTCTTAAAAAAAAAAAATGTTGTTGCATAACATATCGGTGATCCATTTTGTGTTTTGATGTTTTTATCTTTCCCTTTTTTATTTTTACTTAAACAATACGAGAGAGAGAGAGAGAGAGAGAGAGAGAGAGAGAGAGAGGTGTGTTTCAAGTGTTAATGTAAGTTGGTATTATTTTTGTTTTTTTTTTTGGCCAATTGTAACATGTTTTGGGCTAAATGTTATCTTTTGGTTTTTGAATACAAAGGTAATGTGTAGCAAATACTGTTGATAAATGAGAATGTCTCGTTTTTCTCCTCCATTCGGTTTCTTTCTTATCCAACCCCTGCCATTGGACATGTTCTAAAAGAGAGAGAGAGAGAACCACCACCGCAGTGGTTATCCATGTGGTCAGCCGGCTTCTGTGTCAATCTGAAGGTTGAGGATCGAATCCTGCTGGTGCATGAAAGCTGCCGTTGCTTTATCCAGGCGAGTCCATTTTAGTAACCTGATTCTCAGTGAGTTTTTTTCTTCGTCATCAGCAACCGGCCGACTCCAAATAAGACTGTCTAAGCCATATGAAGATGAAAATGACAACAGAGGGAAATGGTCAGTCCTTTTTGATCAACATTCTTCTTTTTACTCTATCCCTACGAAAAGGGCTTGTGTTCTTTTGACCAAGTCACAACCACCAAAGAGCCTCTGTTCTGTCTTCTGTGTGTCACTACCACCATAAGATTACCCGTTGAACAAAGCTTTGTCTGTATATACTTGTTTTTTTTTTTTTGTAAAGGAAAAAAGCAATGCCACGCTGAACAATTCTATCGCGCGTAACCTTCGCGTTGAGCATCATTTACTTTTAGTTACATCAGCCTTGATCCAACCGTATCCCTACGCAACAGGGTAGTAAATGCTCTATGTCATATATATAAAGAAAAAAAAAAGATATTGCGAAAGAGAGAGATGTCCTTAAAGTTCAAATAGACATGATTTAGATATCTTTAGGTATGTGTTGCAAATGGAACCCCACAAATGTGTTCAAGTGCATGGTCCATTTGCCACGGAATTTCACCATATATATGATCTGGTCCAGATGATATTGAAGATGAGTTAAGAGAACATTAATTTGATCCGAATTCCCCTCTCTCTCTCTCTCTCTCTCTCTCTCTCTCTCTCTCTCTCTACAACCTTCGACCAGCTTCCTCAGCATGCAGGAGAGAAGCGTGTCTTGACCAGCCATCCTGCACCGACTAACTATTCCGCCTCCAACGCCATATTTTTTGTATTCAATGTATTTTTGCCTTTGTTCAATGTAAGAATATCCTGTGCCGACTAACAATTCGGCCTCCAAAGCGATTTCTGTATTCAGTGTATTTTTGTCTTTGTTCAAGGCTAAGACTATTCTCTGTTTCCTCCCTCTTGTTACCGTATGTTATTCGTCACCCTCCAGGTGAAATTGAAACTGCTAAAATGATGACCTCAATTCTTAAATTAATACGTCATTCATTAAAATAATTATATATAATTTTATGCCGAGGAACTGTCGCTAAAATGAGAAAAACCTCATGTGTAGTCCCACGACCATCCTGCCTTAGGTGGCCCACCTTTGAAAGTTTACCTGACATCTTCATCTCAACAACCTCACCACGTGGGCGACTTTTGCAGTGGTATATATATATATATATATATATATATATATATATATATATATATATATATATATATATAATTGGCTACTATGGTACCAAACTAATTAGTAGAAACCACTGATTTTTTCAAAAAAATCTAATTTTTTTGTAGATCAAATGTTACTGTTATTATGACCTTCATGGGTTGGTTGTTTAGTAAAAAACTTTATGACAATTAACACTACAAGAAACCTGTGGATTAGCGACGGATTAGCGACTGAAAACTTTCATCGCGAATTTTTCGACGCTAATCCATGCCAGAACTTATCCGTCACTAAGTCTGTCGCTAATTTGCGACGGATATGATCCATCGCGAGTCCTTCGCTATTTTAAATTAGCGATGGATAATATCCGTCGCTAATCCATCGTTAAATTTTTTAAAAAAAATTAAAAAAAAAATTGCTCGCTGCCGGCGCGTTCTCCGATAAGGAGCAATTTTTTTTCACAGAACCGGCGTGTTCCGGCAGGCTGCGACTCCGCGCGGATCCGGGGGAAGCTCCTCTTCAAGTTCCAGGTCTGCCACGAGAACCAGCCGAAGAGCTTCACGGCAGTGGCGCGTTCCGGGGGGAGCTCCTCTCTTCAAGTTCCAGGTCTGCCACGAGAACCAGCCGAAGAGCTTCACGGCGGGGGCACTCAGCTTCAGCTGAGACTCTGCGCGGATCTTCGCGAGCTGCAGGGGGAGGAGCAACGAGTACGACATCTTCGCAACTCCGGCAGGCTCTTCGCGACTTCGCGCGGATCTTCGCGACTCCGGTAGGCTCTTCGCGACTTCGCATGGATCTTCGCGACTCCGGCAGGCTCCAGTGGCTCCCCAACAGCAGCCACCTCTTCGTCGCCACTCTCTTTGACTCCGACAGGCTGCAGTGGCTCCCCAATGCCTCCTCTTCGTTGCCCCTTGACGTCTCGGCTCCGACGAAGCTACGATGGCTCCATTTGCGACTTCTCGTGGGGATCGACTCTTTGTGCGTGTGTCGTGAGCGGAGCTTCAGGGATGGTTTAAATTGAACAGGGGGGAACAAAGGACAGAAAATTTTTGAATGGAGGGAGGGAAAATTTCGCGCCTCAGGTGAGATGAAAATTAGCGACAGAATTAGTGAGGGAATTTTTCCGTCCCTAATCCGTCGCTAATTAGCGACGGATTAGGGACAGAAAAATTCTTTCGCTAATTCCGTCTCTAATTAGCATTTTTTTAGTGTTTTGACAACGAAAAAATGTTATCGCTAATCCATCGCTAATTAGCGACGGCTTTAGCGACAAAGATATTTCCGTCGCTAATTTTGCAAATATTTCAAACGTTAGCGACAAATAGTTTTCGCTCGCTAATCTGTCGCTAATTGGCGACGGAAAAAATCCGTCGCAAATTTTTGTCGCTAAGTAACATTTTTCTTGTAGTGTAATTAGGTTTTTTAAGGGGTCCAAAAATCAACAACTCATACAACAACAACAACTACACCTTTATCTCAAAACAATTGGGGTCGGCGATATGAACCAAAAAAGAAAATCATTCTCGGTCTTCCACATGAATCCTTTCTCCTCCAATCATTTTTATCCAATGCCATGTCCTCGGTGAGGTTCAAAGCATTCATATCCTTTCCTATCATCTCCATCCAAGTCTTATTAGGCCTACCCCGACCTCTTTTAACTAATATATTTTCTCATTTCCTCCAACCTTCTAACTGGAGCATCATTAGGCCTTCGTCGAATATGTCCCAACCACCGTAAACGATTCTCTCATCTTATTTTCAACATCTCATAATGTGCCAAAATTTTATAACTCAAAAGATCACATTTTTATTAGATTAAGTCGATACATATGTTTTTCAGTTCATTAATTTTGTACCTTATATATATATATATATCACAAAATTAAAAATTTCTCATTCAAATAAAAACGTCCCAAATAAAATATGCTGCACACCTTTGTGAAGTCAGCCATAAGATCAGAGCCTATATATACTCATTGATTCCTTACCTTCTGGGAGTGATAGATGGTTGTTGGTAGATATATTCATATGGTGTGGACGGCTATTTTTTTATTCATATTTTTCCAATTTCTTAATCTCACATTTTAGATGCATTTTTTTGCATTTATAACCTGAAGAAGCCGCACCCGGCATGAAAACCTTGTCCCACTGGCTCAGCCTGCCATACCTACAGTCATCATGCCCGCAGTGTAAAGCTCCAGGGTTATTTTCTTATTCATTTTAGATGTGATCTATATTTGTCTTTTTTGAAAAAAAACATTTTTTTAATCATATGTTTAATAACATAAGCAGGTTTTGGAAAAGCTTAAAAAATCAATCTCACCATTTTTTTATGTTTTTGACTCAGAAAATCATTCCCAAAAGACACAGAAGATGAGTTAAGATAGTTTTATCCCATCTAATCCAGGTCGGGCCTGCCCACAGGGTTTTTTTGACAGGACCATGATCAAAGTGGCGTCTCTTTGTCATAGATGGAACATCCAGACCATTAGGTGCAATCACATTGCACACTTTATCGTGCTGCCGCACTAGATCATCCCCTCATCTTATATTGGGCTCCACAGCCGAACAGAGATGAATGACAGTCAAGTGCAGCGGCTAACTCAAAGTGTGCAATGTGATTGCACTTGATCCGCTCTAGAACTATAATCATGGCTTCCCTTTGTTATTTAAAAAAAAAAATCCTAAAATGTTGGATACCACTTTTTTTCTGTTGCTAAAAAATGGCACAGAATCAAGTTTGAGACAAGGACCCTTGGATACCAGTTTCATAGGTAGTCAAACCTTTATGATGACTCCCACTGGACCCAACTCAGAGTCTGAACGGAGTGGGTCCGTTTATAATGGTCAATAATGCAACAATAACTCCTTAAGTGGGGTGAACTGTGAAGGCCATGGTATGGACTTTGACCGCTCGATGGCTTAGCTGGTATGAACAGTAGGATTCATGCACATCCACCTATATGATTTTTGGACGAGACTGGTCATCCAAGTTGGATCTGATTAGAGCCTGACTCAGGTCAACTTGGACCTGATTAGATCTCCACTCAGGTTTGCTGTTAGCTCTCTCTCTCTCTCTCTCTCTCTATATATATATATATATATATATAGGATGCTTGAGATTTTAAAAATGGTAAACCATTTGATTTTTCAACCCCAAAAAATCACGCTTACATATTAAAATTGGGTGATACAAAAGCTCGTCTGCACTAATTACAGAGTAGAAACACCTGTACCATTATAAAAAAAATAGAACAAGGTAAAAAGTGGTGTGCGCTGTTTACGCTGTGCACACCATGCTCACAGATGAATCCGTTTTCTCTCTCTCTCTCTCTCTCTCTCTATATATATATATATATATATATATATATATATATATATATATATATATATATATATATAAACCCTACCAACCTTACCCACCACACACTTTATTGGATTTTTTTTATTCTGACCTTTCATATGTGATTTATATGCTTGTTTTTTATAGGAACCAGTTCTAGGAACTTTTGATTCTGATGCATGAATAGGTTTTTATAAGTTTCAAAAATCAACTGCATACACTTTTCATAAATTTTTGAGGCTCCAAATACCATTTTTTTTATTTAAAATTCATGATCTAAATGTTGATTCAGTAATGCTAAGCACATCTGTACGGTCAGAATTTTCAAAAAATACTGATAGGGTTGACATGGTTTTTGGTGAGTAGGTTCTCTCTCTCTCTCTCTCTCTCTCTCTCTCTATATATATATATATATATAATGGAGACTGTGTTGTCACCTTTCTCACTAAGTCACCTTAAGGTAGGGGTGGCAATCGGGTCGGGTTGGCGGATTGGCGTGTCAGCATACCTCAACCCGAACCTGACCCGTTTATTAAACGGGTCAGCTGTGGCAAACACGAACCCGACCAGTTTAATAAACGGGTAACCGACACGACCCGCCAACCCATTTAATAAATGGGTTGGGTCGGGTAAACGGGCTTTCAGGTTTGCGGGTCAGGTTGGCGGGTTGGGTTGGCGGATTGACGGATCGGGTAGGCAGGTTGGCGGGTCGGGTTGACGGGTCGGACAGACGGGTTGGCGGGTTGACCCACCCGCCTAACCCGTTTATTAAACGGGTCAGTCGGGTTGGCGGGTTGGCATACCCCCAACCCGAACCCGACCTGTTTAATAAACAGGTTACACGGGTCGACCCATTTATTAAACGGGTTGGCTTAAGCCCAACCCGAACCCGCCTAAGAGGCGGGTTGGCGGGTCGTGTCAGAAATTGCCACCCCTACCTTAAGGACACTCCAAAAACCATACTTTGAGGTGTTTTATGTTAGATCGGAACCATCAGATGTGTTTATCATTGTTTATTCAATAAAAAACTTATTTTTTTATTATGCTAGATCTGAATGACGGACAAGTTATATGTTTCCCCTAGGAACATGCACTGTAGCTACAGAGAGAGAACCTTCCTTGCCTTGGATGGTCTCTTTCTCTAGAGAGAGAGAGGGAGAGAGAGAGAGAGGGGGGAGAAAAGTGAACATATTAGGCCCCATTTTTAGTTCTGCCCCATTCTGACCTATAGGTTTTAAGTGTTTTATGATAGATCTGAACCGTTAGATGTGTTTAGCATGATCAATTTAGTGAAAATCTACTCTTGGTTCATAAAATTTTTGATGAAAAATTATGATTTTATGAGCTGGAAAGAACTGGTACCTTTATAGCCATTGATTTTGGATTACTGAAAAAACCTGTATATCAAATTTTAGCTATCTAAAAGCCATTTCCAGTAAACAAAACTTATAGGTCACATATACTGTGTTAGACGTGAGAAAAAATACTTAAAACTATGATTTTTGAAAGGGCCTAATAAGACCTAACCAAAAAAGGGGCTTAAGGAACACACACACACACACTATATATATATATATATATATATATAGTTGAGTGTAACGTCAAACCTAAAAAGAATTGGGAAAAAAATTCTTTCAGCAGTGGTCTTTGACTGTTGCTAAACTGTCTGAGGCAAAAAAAACCTTTAAAGGTGGTCAAGACTGCTGCTAAAGGTCCTTTTTTTTTAACTGTGTGCCCCTGATCAATGGAGCACATATGTCTGATTTTTATTTCGTTCGATGATACACCCATCTCTCTCTCTCCATATATATATATATATATATATATATATATATATATATATATATATATATATATATATATATATATATATATATATATATGGAAAGAGAGAGAGAGAGAGAAATCAGATGGTGTGCCCGAAGTTTTAATGTACCCTATTGTGCCCCAAGGTCAAGCACACCTTTTTCATGCAATCTAATCCTATGAATGTGTTAATCATGGTTTGTTTGGTACGAAACATAACTTTGATTTGTGTTTTTTGAAAATAAGATCATGATTTCTCAAGTGGTAAAATTTTGGTGCATTATGAGCCATTGATTTTTCATGCTTTAAAAATTCTTCTTACATAACATAATATATTATTCAAAACATGAATTTTATTAAACAAACCATGTAGATCATATATGTAAGGTTGTTTTAACCATATGTCTTTCAATTGGGCAATTTAAGGTTGGGGCCAGTTGCAGAGCCATAACCCAGGGTGGGCACAAATACACAGTGAATTGAAAAGGAAAGCTAACTCAAATAGTCAATAAAAAAACATAAATTTATGAGCACTTTAAATAAAGTGCACATGATTTTTTATTGCAAATAGCCAATAAAAATAAAAATAAAAATATCATGTTTAAAACACGATATTTATGTTTCTGATGAAAATATCACAAGAAATTACTATTTTTAAATTTTAGGTAATTTCTTATGATATTTTCACGATCTCATGAGGTTTGTCACCGTGTGAACAACATGGTACTGATTTTTTTATTTTAATTGTTTTCTAACTCTAAATTTTGAGCCAGAGTGGGTACTGCCCACATAAACCTGATACTCAAATGAAAAAAAATTTGGGCCAGGGTGGGCACATGCCCACCCTAGGCATAATGTGGCTGTGCCACTGGCTGTGGCACACACTATATATACAAAAAATGATCGTACTATATGACAAATTTGATGTGTTTTCCAAAAAACTCTATAATTTGCCAAAATCTACTCGATGACCAATTTTGTAGGTTCTTAACTTTTTAAGACTATTTTACCCTTAGCACTCGTGAAACTCCTTGATTTTTGCATGTTACTTTGCAATAGTCTCTTGATCTCGCTAAATCTCAAAAAAAATGAAATTCACATGATATATTTGCAGAAATCACGTATTTCACATAAATAGTGCAAAAATCGTGACACTTCTTGCAAAAATCCTTTGCGAATTTTGTCAAGAATTTTGAGTTGGTGGTTGCAAAAGTCTGCTTGTTGACATAGAATTCATTTTTTGTGAAATTCAAAAACTTTTGCCTGCAAAGTTTTATTTTAGTGTACGAATTTACGTGTATATACGGGTGATTAGAGTACGATTTTCTTTAAGTGTTTCACATTGGTTGTTGCGAGAGCCTACTTTTGCAGAATTCACAGACTTTCACATGTTATCAAATTTGAGCGATGTGATATTCTGTTTTATTATGTGAATTTATGTGTGTATATATAAGTGATTAGAGTGTGAATTTCGTCAAGAGTTTCATGTTGGTGGTTGCAAAATTCCTGAAATATTTGTGAAATCTTTGAAAGGTTTGCAAAAAATAGTAAAGTTTCGCATTAGGTGATGCAAAATTTCTTTTCAGCGTGAGAATTCTGCAAGCATTAAATATGACATTTTGTTTCTTAAAACCTTTTCTGTGCAACCAAGGGTAATTTTTGCATAACCTAGGGTTTTTGTGATCCCCAAACCTCTTCATCTCTGACAAAATCCCTGGTGACTATTTCAACCAATGCTTCGAGTTTTTTCGGTAAGTTCATTTTCTATGGGTGAATCAATTTTTTTTTAAAAAATTTCGGTAATGTTTTTTTTCATGGGTGAAACAATTTTTTTTAAAACTGTCAGTAATGTTGTTTTTCATCGATGAATCAAGTTTTTTTGAAACATTAGCATGAGTCAGTTACTTTGCATGGTTTCAAGTTATCTTTGTATGTATATTATTCATTGTAATCCTTTGTTTTCGTTTGTTTCTCACATTTTCAAGTGAGTATTCATTTGTCACTTTGTTTCTTAAGCATTGGTATGCCTCTATTCTCAATTTGGTTATACTTGGAAACACCGTCAGTTTGTCACTGAAAAAACCATTTTTGAGTTTTTTTTGTTGCATTGTCAGAAGTTTGAATATTGCTTGTCATGCATTTTCAGTAGACTATTTCTCATTTTTGTTATTGTCAGAATTTTTTATTTTAAGTATTGTAATATAAAACCGAAAAAGAAAAACACATGGCCTCCAATAGGCTTACTAAATAATAGTAAAAGTACTTCAAACACACTCTAAAGTACTTGATGATCTTTACACAATGGGTCATAGTTTCTATTAAGAAACATACATTAAACTTGTTGTATAGGTAGAGAGGAAGCTTGCAACATGGCCAAAAATATGAGTGTCAGATGTAATGTATAAAAAAATATCCTCACCAAGATGTACTGTAGAAATCTTCGCTTAACCCAGTTGTTGCTAGCACTTCCAATAAAACAACAGTTTGCAGTTTCAGAATGGCACAAAGATGTGGTTGAAGCTGTAAAAAAAGTTAATGATATGACGACCAAATTATTGTCTCCCATCCCAGAAACATCAAATAAGGGGAGGGGACCCATTGGTGAAGAAGTTTGAGCCATCGTCTAACCCTGAGGTTGTTACTAACCTCAATTTCTAGCGGAATCAAGCTAAAGATACGGCTACTTATAGTGGCGGAGGCAAGATGAAGGAGAGTAAGGGCCCGAAAGTGGAGAAAAGTGAAGGCAGAAAAGTTGAAGCAATTGTGAAGAATCTGCAGGGAGTGGAAGAGAGTAAGAGCCTAAAAGTGGAAGAGAGTGAGGGCCCAAAAGTTGAGAAAGTTGTGGAGGGTCTGCATGGAGTGGAGGAGAGTAATGGCTCAAAAGTTGAGACAGTTGTGGAGGGTTTTCATAGAGTGGAGGAGAGTAAGGGCCTAGAAGTGGAGGAGAGTGAGGTAGTTGTGGAGGGTCTATAGAAAGTGGAGGAGAGTGACGCTAGGTTGGAGAGTGCGTGCGAGGTTCTTCCTTCCTAGGGATTAGAGATAGTGCATGCTCCAAGGAAGAGGTTGTAGTAGCCAACATAGTTTGATACTCGTCTACAAGTAATTTTCTTAACTTTTGTGTGTGTAAGCATGCTTTCCAAACATCAAAATTTCATAATAAAAAATATGTTAATCTTAAAATGAATGATAAAAGTCCAATATGTAAAGTCCGATCGATGAAAAGCTCGATCATTAGAGAAAAAATGTTGTCGATTATCATCGGTTGTAGATTTTGGATCTTCCTTTGGTTGGTTGGTCCCCCTTCCCTATATATATATATATATATATATATATATATATATATATATATATATATATATATATATATATATATATAGAGAGAGAGAGAGAGAGAGAGAGAGAGAGAAATTGGTAGCTGCAAAATGCTTAGGTACTAAATCAGTGGTCAATCGCGCTAGCCGTCCATCATGCACATTGATGGACGGTCACATGCAAAAAAAAAATAGCGTCAGAATGATGAGTTTTTTTTTTGCCAAAGGGGCATTAGCGCGACAAAATTGTCGCCTCTGTTGATCAAACGAGCATCAGCGGCAACAAAATTGTCGCTAAAGGTCATTAGTGCCGATTTTTGTCGCTGCTAATGCTTATTTTTTTCTCAGAGCATTAGCGACGACAATTTTGATGCCCCTTTGGCGAAAAAAGTGATTTTTTATTTTGTTTTGTTTTGCTCTGTCCGTCCATCAACGCATGCGATGAACAGACATCACGTTTGACCATAGATTTAATACCAATGGATTTTACAGCTACCAATCACTATATATATATATATATATATATATATATATATATATATACACACGCCCTGCCGACGCCATTACAGACCTGTGCAATAAAGATACGTAACTTAGATACCATTTTTAAAATATTAATTTAACATAGAAAAGTTAATTGCCGTTTTTGCTATAGAACAAAAGCGTAGCAGTTGAACTCACTTTACAAAGTTAGGCACCTCCACACTTTGGATCAGTTTGTGTCCAAATTTGGTTCCTCTAAATGATCGAGTAAGATTGTTCATTTCATTCCTTTTTTGTGGTCCACCAAATTAACTGATCTACTTTTAGGAAACAAAAAGGCTAAGAAATATCAGGTTCCTGTTTCCTGGAAAACAGCGGGCCAAATTTAAACCATACGCTGAAAAAGTTGAGGTAAAAAAAGAGAGTAATGGCATGTTTCCACTCAAGTGTCCAACAATCCACAAATATAAGAAACGGGGGCTATACTATTGATGCTCGTGGAATGTACTGGTCCACTTGCTAGTAGTAGGGTGTCAACGGGTCGGGTTTACCTGGACCCAACCCAAACCAAACCTTATAAGGTCCAGGTATGGTGATAAATAAGAAGACCCAGAACCATACTCAAAAGTCCAATTAATACATGGACCCGGGTACAGTTTGTGAAATTTTATACCTGACCCGAGTTCCGATTAAGACCCACAATTTTTCAATGTAAACATGATAAAAAAATATGGTCTTACCGGGTATGGCCTGAGTCTGGTTCATGTAGTTCTTACCGGGTTTGACATGGTTTCTCTTATGATGAGTTCGGTTAGACTCAGGTTTGGACCCGATACCATACCCGAAAATCAGAGCCAAGTCTGGTTTCACTTGGGTCCAATTAAACCAAACCCGACACTTGCTAGGCCACCAGTGGGTCGGACCCTGGCATGATCCTGAACCGAAACCAATATGACAAATCTGGATCCATTTCTTCGTCTGCTCACTTAGTATTTGGATAGATATGACCGAGAACAGTTACTGTCATATTGTGTAGGATGTTATATTCCTTTACGACCGTACATCTCGCTTGATGGAGGTGTGTGCGGGCCTCACTCACAAGTCCCATAGTTTTCAATTGAGATGTATTGAATATAACCTAGAACCGGTTACATATGACATGACCGTAACTGCTTTTTATATGATCTCAAGTCATCCTGAACGAGTTTGTGCCGGGACGCGAATGTTACTTGTATCACATTTTCGTGCCACAAATTGTAGTACCTCAGGGGTCCAACAATTTGTGCAAGGCAAACTCATTCAGGATGAGTTGTCCAAGGCGTTAAACTCCCCTAAGGGTGTGTTTGATACCACAGGCCAATCCCACTGCTAAGACAAAGCAGCCCCCAGTGGCGCGAGCATGCATCCTGTGTTTGATACGCATAGGACAACCCTTGGCGGAGCTAGGAATTTAAGCTACGGTGGGCACAAATGCACAGTTGAAACCTCACATGCTAATTAAAAAAAAAAACTAAAATTATCATTTATACTAATTGAAAAAAAAGAAACCCTAAACTTCTAAGTTCTGACCAAAATCAAGTACTAAATACATAATACTATAAAAGCATAATCGGAAATTTATGTCATTTAAAAAAATACAAAACCGAAACCCTAATTCTTACATCATAAATTATGCATTTATGTTATTCAAGCCTTTAGAATCATGTTTAATGTTAATTAAAATATATAAAATGTACATAAATTAAATATTTATTTTTATTTAAAAACAAAATAAAATTCTAAATGCTATTAAAAAATATAAAAAACTCTAAAACATAATTAAATATTTATATTATTTATAAAAAACTAAACAAAAACCTCAATCCTAACAAACATCATTCATAGTTTGCATACATCAGCTAATTAAAACAAAAAATAACAAAACCCTTAAGTTTTTAACTAAAATCAAGCATGTGTATGATATATAATGTTGATTAAAAAAATACAAAAATAACTAATTAATATTCATATCATTAAAGACCTAAATGCTAAACGAAAAAAAAAACACAAAAAACTCTAAACCTAAATGTTAATTGAAACCCTAATTCTTACATCATCAATTATGCATTTATGTTATTCAAGCATGTAGAATGATATTTAGTGTTAATTAAAAAATATAAAAATATATAAATTAAATATTCATCTTACTTAAAAATAAAATAAAAATTCAAATGCTATTAAAAAATATAAAAAACTCTAAAATCTAATTAAATAATCATGTTACTAAAAAAAACTAAATGAAAACCTCAATCCTAACAAACATCATTCATAATTTTAATACATAAGTTAATTGAAACAAAAAATAACAAAACCCCAAAATTTCTAACTAAAATCATGTGGATAATGTATAATATTGATTTAAAAATATAAAAAATAACTAATTAATATCCATGTCATTAAAAAACACAAAAAACCTTAAACCTAAATGTTAATTGAAACATTAATTCTTACAACATCAATTATGCGTTTATGCCCTAAACACAAAAAAGAAAAAAAAAACTTGTTTTGTGTGTGTTGTGACAGTGGCATGCGCAGTGCGCCGGATGACCGGAGGATGCCTTGGTGCCTCTTAATGGTAGGCTGATGGCAATGGGCATGTGGCTGCGGCAATGTGCAACTATGGAGTTCAACCATCGGGGGGAGGGGCCGCACATAAAGTCAAGAGAGAGAGAGAGAGGTGTGATTGGGGAGGCCAGGACCATAGTGACAAACGTTTTTATCAGCAATTTCTCGTTTTTAAAAAACTTGTGAGAAATTGAAAAAAAAAAATCATAAATCTCGCATTTTTTTGGCAAAATCTCGGCAATAAAAAAATTAATTAAAAAATATAAAAAATATTTTTATAAGAAAATATTAATAAAATTTATTTAAAAATAAAAATACATGATTTTTTCGTGATAAATAGCCATTTAAAACGTAAATATCACGTTTAAATTGCGGTATTTATGTTTTTTCATAAATCTCGTGAGAAATTGCGGTTTTAAAGTTTCAGGCAATTTCTTGCGATATTATCGCGAGATTTTCATAAATCTCGCGATATTTGTCACACTGGTCGGGACTAAGGAGAGAATTAAGAGAGAGAGAGAGAGAGAGAGAGAGAGAGAGAGAGAGAGGGCCTGGCTTGCCGTTGTGGTCTGTGGGGTTACATCTCGTTCGAAGAATTATAATGCATCAGCATGGGACGCGATAGTCACACCACAACTGGTCGGTTTTGGACAAACGCCACCTATTCTGTTCACCCAGCATTTGTCCAGCCGATCAAACGCAATCTAAAAAGTCAGGACCTATGGCCCGCTTGGATTTTTGAACTCTGGTCCACGATGAGAAGGATCCAAGATGGTGTGAATATAGATTAAGATATTAAGATGGGTTTCTATGACTAATCTTTGGATTACTCTTTCAAGTCTTGTTGGTGTGCGTGAAGTCGTCTCTCCTCTGTTATTCGTTCCAAGTGACGCGAGCGTTGGAAAAATGCAATGTTTTAAACTGTAATGAATTGGCTCTGTCACATGAGTCTTGCACAGACAGCCCTAGAGGACAGTCAAATTTTCACACAGCATTTTAGCATTATTTGTTCGACCCATTTGTCTCCAACTTGGGGGGTGTTCCCCATTCTTCTTTGTAATGAGTGCTTTTGATTTCAACGTTCCATTACAGGCCGAGACGTGTCACATTAATCGTGTTCATTGATTTTGATTCCACGCGTTCACAAGGCAGGGCTTAGTGATGTGCTGATCGCAAAAGGAGCCCCGACTACAACCTTCACTGAATCACTGTCATTAATCGCAAAAGGAGCCCCGACTACAATTAATGAAATCGCAAAAGCCACCATTTGTATTCTCGATGATAAAATCAAATTTTCATACTAATGAAATCATTGCCTTCTTTCAATTAGTGTTGATAGTCCAAGAGAAAACCCCCATCACCGACCACGTATTGGCTGGCCTCCGCACTGCAAGAAAAAGCTCTTTTACTAGCGCCTCCCATGGTAAAAGACCATTTTCACTAGCGCTATTTTCCTTAGCGTCAGTGAAAAAGTGACATACTGGCTATATGAAATGCGACAGTATAATTAATTTTTTCTAGCGCATAGAATCATTGCACCAGTGAAGAAAGTTTTTTGGTGCCATAAATAAGTGCACCAGTAAAAATTAAGTTTTTCTGGTGCACATATAAAGTGCGCCAATAAAAAAAACCCAAATTAAAATCTTTTTGCCCCTTTTCTCTCTCTCTCTCTCACGTGCCTCTTTACCCTGGTCAACGGGTGGGGACCGACGACCACCACCGCAACCCAACCACCGACACCCTTTGGTTTCGTGCACCTCATTACCCCAACCGAAGTCCCCACCACCTCTCTCTCTCTCTCTCTCTCTTTACCCTGGTGAACGATCGGATGATGTCCGGTTGAGGACCGCCGGCCACCACTGCAATACGACCACTGGTGCTCTCTGGTTTCACACGCCTCTTTACTCCAGTTGAAGTCCCCACTATCTCTCTTTCTCACCTTTGTCTTCATCGTGTTCAACTGTCAGCCACCATCGCATTGCTCTTTTCGGCGTACTTCACTCCCGGTGGCATCTTCTTCAGCATCCTCACTAAAGGTCTCACTCTTCCGCCACATGCTATTAGGGGTTTTAAACTGAATTTTTTAAGGGTTTTGTATTTTAAATCCGATTTTGTTTTTTGGTTAGAGAAGATTTTAGGGGGTTTGCATTTTAATTGCTATTTTTTACAATTTAATGATTGAATGCAATCTAATTTTGATTTTTTTTTTAGGTTTTGTTTTAGATTTTAGGAATTTTGCATTTTAATTCAAATTTTTATAATTATTATTAAGTGAATCTATGCTAAATATGATTTTTTTGTCATGTATGGTGTAGATTTTAGGGGTTTTGTATTTTAATCAATATTTTTGCAATTTAATGAATCAATGCATGCTAAATTTGATTTTTTTCTGTCATGTATGCTTTAGATTTTAGGAGTTTTGCATTTTAATCTTTATTTTTATAATTTATTAGGTGAATGCGTGCTAAATCCTATTTTTTTGTCATGTATGCTTTAGATTTTAAGGGTTTTGTATTTTAATTGTTATTTTTGCAATTTAATGAATGAATATGCATACTAAATTTGATTTTTTTTATCATTTATGATTTAGACTTTAGTGGTTTTGCATTTTTATCCTTATTTTTATAATTTATTAACAGAATGCATGATAAATTTTTTTTTTATCATGTATGCTTTAGATTTTAAGGTTTTGTATTTTAATCACTATTTTTGAAATTTAATGATTGAATGCATGCTAAATCCTATTTTTTTTGTCATGTATGCTTTAGATTTTAAGGGTTTTACATTTTAGTCCTTATTTTTTTAATTTATTTAGTGAATGCATGTTAAATACTAGCTATTTTTTTGTCATATATGCTTTATATTTTAGAAGTTTTGTATTTTAATTTTTATTTTTAAATTTTAATAAATTAATACGTGCTAAATCCAAATTTTTTTTATGTATGCTTTAGATTTTATGGATTTTACAATTTAATTGCTATTATTATAATTTATTGAGTAAATGCATGCTAAATCCTTTTTTTTGTTAGAGAAGATTTTAGGGGATTTGCATTTTAATTGTTATTATTATATTTATTTAGTGAATGAATGTTAAATTCAAATTTTTTTTTGTTAAAGAAAATTTTAAGGTTTTTGTATTTTAATTATTATTATTATTATAATTTATTGAGTAAATGCATGCTAAATTCAAATTTTTTAGAAAAGATTTTAAGGGTTTTATATTTTAATTGCTATTATTATAATTTATTGAGTGAATGCATGCTAAATCTAATTTTTTTGTTAGAGAATATTTTAGAGATTTTATATTTTAATTATTATTTTTATAATTTATTCAGTGAATGCATGCTAAATCTGAATTTTTTATGTATGGTTTAAATTTTAAGGGTTTTATATTTTAATAATTATTTTTGTAATTTAATGAATGAATGCATGTTAAATCTAAATTTTTTGTTAGAGAAGATTCTAGAGTTTTGCATTTTAATTGCTATTATTATAATTTATTTATTGAATATGTGATAAATCTGATTTTTTTTGTTAGAGAAGGTTTTTGGAGTTTTGCATTTTAATTATTATTATTATAATTTATTTATTGAGTGAATGCATGCTAATTTTTTTATATGGTTTACATTTTAAAGGTTTTATATTTTAATCACCATTTTTATAATTTAATTAACGAGTGCATGCCAATCCTTTTTTTTTGTTAAAGAAAATTTTAGAGGTTTTTTTTTTTAATTGCTATTATTTTAATTTATTTATTGAATGTATACTAAATTTATTTTTCTTTTAAAGATTTTATGGGTTTTGCATTTTAATTGCTATTATTATAATTTATATATTGAGTGAATACGTGCTAAATCTTAACTTTTTCATATATGGTTTAAATTTTAAAGATTTTATATTTTAATAACTATTTTTGCAATTTAATGAATGAATGCATGCTAAATCTTATTTTTTTTGTCACATATGCTTTAGATTTTAATAGGTTTATATTTTAATCTTTATTTTTTAATTTATTGAGTGAATGCATACTAAATCTTTTTTTTTTGTTATGTATGCTTTAGATTTTAAGAGTTTTGTATTTTAATCTTTATTTTTGTAATTTAATGATTGAATGTATGTTAATTTCACTTTTTTTGTTTTACTTTAGATTTTAGGAGTTTTGCATTTTAATCTATATTTTTGTAATTTATTAAGTGAATGTATGTTAATCCATATTTTTGTAAATGTTGTTAATTTATTGTTCAATTTTCAACCGATACTTTTTAGATGTGTTTTATCACAAGCATCGATGCAAGAATCCGAAATCCTTGCTAATTTTACAGGTATTTTCTATGATCATATTGACAATGAAGTGTTGTTGATAGTAACTAACAAATTATCAATGCAGTAATGAAGAAAACAAGAGGTTGAAATCATGCTTTACCTAATGTAGGCCTTCGCTCAGAATATAGGCATATAATTGTCATTAATAGGTATGGCCAACCCATAGGACGAGAATCACAATATTTAATTAGCTTCATAGGAATCATTGCATGAGATTATGATCAGACACCTTTATACTTTTTTACTTGGTGTGCATTACCGCATTCATATAAGGAGGGTGCTTGGACTTTTGTTCTGGTATGTATATCTCTTATATATATAGTATTTTTTTTAAATTTTAGCATTTATTCCTATAATTTATATATAAAATACATATATTGTTATTGTAAAAAAAAGTATGACATTTCTTATATGATGAGTGTTGAAGGAATACACAAAAGCCTAGAGAAACTTCATAAGTGAGCTTAAGACGATCATTAAGCAGCATAGTACTCTCGATGAGCACCTGACAACATGTGTACCTTACATCCATGATCATGAGTGGAAAAGCCTGTTGTGTCATTTTGATTTTGTCAATCAAAGGTTTGCATTTTTCATTATATATTAATGTTGTATGAATTCATTATATCTTATTGTAGTAGTGTATATATATCTCACTTACATGTCTTTATAGGCACTAAGTGCGAAGAACACAAACGAGCACACTTTAAAAAAATTCTGCACACTATGAGCATGAAGAGTTTCACATGATATCGAGAAGAGAATGAATATGCCTTTGCATGATTGTTGTTCATATATAGGACTATACACTTTTTAATCATATTCTATTTATTTGTAGGTTGGTGATAATGTGACAATGCCTTTTTAAGGAGAGATGTTTTACATGACTTGTATCAACCAAAAACCTGGGATTGTCAATACGGTAACATATCCAATGATGGTAATGCTTATTTGATTTATTAGGATTCATTGTTATTCATAGAAAAATTATATATGAAAATATAATATGAGGGTTAATGAATTAATATGTTGTCCTGTAGACAGAGATCAGAGACAAGCTAACTCAGTTGTCTCAAACGTCGGATGGATCTGTGGACTACCTATTGTAAGAGGATGTTCTCTCTCTAGTTATGGGACCAAACAAATATGAACATATACGAATATTTGTTATGGGGGTATCCAACAAGAAAGTATTTGGTCTAGGTCCAAGCCGAGTGAAACTCTTGCATCAAAATATTGTATTGTGAAAAGATAGATGTACTATAAGAGTGAGTCAAAGGCCTAAAAACTAAGGTTAGCATGTTGAAAGAGCTATTGTTGAGGATGATGGGCAACAATCATTAGGTTCCTCACATGCTCCTTAGGTAAGTTGTTATATTTGAAGATCCTAATCATGTTTATGACTTTGTAATTGGTTATATATATATATGTGTGTGTGTGTGTGTATGTGTGTGTATGTGTGTGTGTGATTCTTTCATCTATTTTATTCGCAGGCCTTGTATACAAGTGTGATGCACCTCTGGTTTTGAGATGTCATCATTTTCATAATTCATGAACTATAAAACTATTTGTATATATTTAAAATAATACTTGGTTTTTTTGTTAGTTGACATTGTTTGTATTTATTAATTTTTTCTAATCTTATAAGCTTTTAAGTTCAAATCTCTACCCCTACTTGAATATATGAATGTTGTGTTTATGCATGGTTATGTAATTGTATTTGAATTTTAGTGTCATTCAGGGTTGAATGTATGTAAATGTAGGGTTGAAAATGTAAATGTTGAAGTTATGAATGGTTAAAGGAAGATAAATGTATGTATAAATATTTTTTTTTGCAGGATCGAATATGTAAATGTTAGAGTTATGGAGGGTTGAAAGAAGATAAATATATGTGAATGTATGTATAAATGTTGTATATTTTGCCGAGGTAAATATGTGAATGTTTGAAGTTATGGAGGGTTGAAGAAAGATAAATGTACGTATGTATGTGTAATGTTGTGTTAAATGCAGCTTAAATATGTAGATGTTGGAGTGATTAGGGTTGGAGTTATTGCGAGTTGAATGTATATAAATGTATGTATGAATGTTATTTTTTTCTAGGGTTGAATTTATGCTTGTACAAGAAACAATATATTAATAAATATAATGAAAGTTTTTGCTGATGCTAAATTAGCATCAGTAAAAAGTTTGTATTGGTACCAAATTAACGCCATTAAATGTGATTTTTACTGGTACTAAAAGTGTGCCAATAAAAGAATGTTTCCACTGATGCTAAAACAACGCCAATAAAAGTTTTACCAATAAATTTTTTATTGAAAAAATTATTGGCACTTTATGTGCGTCAGTAAAAATCTTTATTAGCACATTACAACCTAAAATAGCTCTAGTGGAAGTGTTATTTCTTGTGGTGGAGGTAAAACCTTTAATTATACTAATGTACCTGAGAGAAACACCTTTCTTCATCATTGTCCACCAGAGAACATCCCTAGGTATTCTATCGTATGCCTTCTCCAAATCAATAAAAACCATATGCAAATCTTTGTTTCTCTCTCTATATCTCTCAATAAGTTGTCTAAGAAGATGTATAGCTTCCATAGTTGATCTTTCAGGCGTAAAACCAAATTGATTCTTTGATATCATGATAACCTTCCTCAACCTATACTCAATCACCCTCTCCCAAAGTTTCATAGTATGACTCATGAGTTTTATACTACAATAGTTTATGCAATCTTGTATATCACCCTTATTCTTATATAGAGGCACCAAAGTACTCTTCCTTCACTCATTAGGCATCTTATTTGTTTGTCAAATCTTGTTAAAAAGATTTGTCAACCATTCTAAACCTTTCTCACCCAAGCATTTTCAAGCTTCGATAGGTATACCATCTGAGCCAACTGCCCTTCTTGATTTCATTTTCTTCAAAGCCTCTGCAATTTCTTTCTTTTGAATCTTCCGCATGAAGTCACGATTCATCTCATGAAAAGGAATGGAGAAGTCTCCAAGATCCTGAGCATGACTTCCATTAAATAGCTTATCAAAATAATATTTCCATCTATGCTTAATCTCCTTATCTTTAACTAAAACCCTTTGTGTTTCATCTTTGATACATCTAACCACACTCAGATCCCTCGATTTCCTATCTCTCATCTTTGCAAACCTATAAATATCCTTCTCGCCATCTTTGGTATCCAACTTGTCATAAACCTCCTTATATATATAGTTTCCCTATTTTCATAAGTTGACAAAATATAATTTGCGATTCAATAGAATCGAAGATCTTAATTCCACAATCCAGTACAAGTACATTTTTTTAAGCAATCCTTCATTTTGTTTTACCTATTGATAGTACAGAGAATAAGTTTGTCATCTCGTCAAAAATGATGGTTCTAATCATGGCGGATCGGGTTGTTGATATGTCAAATCACCGATCGTTCATGTTTTGGCATCCTTGCCATATGTTACATTTATTATTGGCTAGGCGCATATTGTCCAAACAAGTAGGGCCCACGGTGATGGTGCATGTGATGTCATCATTAACGGCCCCTTGGGCTGGCATTGATCATTTCAATGGATGACCACGATGCCAAAATGAAAAAGAGTTCCATGATTTGGCATATTAAGTTGATCTGGTTCTCTTAATACTCTAGGATTTGGAGCATGGATTATATAAAATAGATGAGGCTAGTGATGATGCACCAAACATAGGGCTTTTCTATTAAGTAGGGGTGCATATGGATAAGACAGGCTGGTTCGTGTTAGATCTAAATCTGAATTCAAAATATAAATGGTAGATTTGAATCTGAATTATAAGAGAGAAGAATCCAGATTTGAGACATATGTGGTGATACTGGATCTCCTGATAAACAATAGGCAACAAGCTATTTACCTTAAGAAAAGCAGTCAAATCTAATTTTGCATAAAATCTGGACTAGATCCGAGTTAAAATATAGTCAAATATGAAAAAACACAATTTAGTAAAATCCAATTTCAATCCAAATTGGCATTTGGATCTTATTGTAAGGATCTGAATTCAGAAATGGTAGGTCAAATCTGGCTGGAATATCTGACTATATCTGTTCCATTTTGTAGCCCCTACTATTAAGGTTGCAGGGGGGTTGAGGGTGATGAATGACAGAGTCGCCCCAAAGGGGTTTGGCATAGTAGGATGGGACCTAGGATGCCAGGTATGTGGTCTAGGTTCAAATCCCATGGGCATGACCCCTTATGCAAGCTGAAGCGTGGCAACTCCCCAGAGGGGAAGGGTAAACCCACGATGTTTTACGTTGCCAGAACAACAATCGTAAGTATGGCAGGCAGAGCGAGCGTGGCTAAGTCTCTAATCCTGGGGTTGGTTTCTCCGTGCAAATATCAAAAAATGTATGACCGGTTCAGCCCGATGGTCTTCTGCTACAAATCATCTCTTGCAAGAGATAAGATCCTTGTGAAAAACTTATGTCATAAAATCATTAATATATCATATATACATTTATTAAAAATATTACTATTTTTTAGTTAGTCAATAAGTGGACAAAAAATGGCAATACAAATTGAGTAGGGTCAATGTTGAATGTTTTGCTTCATCTTGGGGACAGGGCCTGTCAGTTAATGCACAAATTTTGTACCATGTGATTGCACTCAATCCGGACTTCACACCCTACCCGATATAGAACCATACTATTGGGATTCAAACTTGCAACTAAGGATGGCAGTGGACTGAGGGACAACGGGTCCCAGGCCTGCCTCGCCCCGTTTGGACCGGGGATGAAGGGCATGAAACTGGGATGGAGGCGGGGATGAAGGTTAAAATCTATCCCAGTTCGGGGATGGAGGCGGGGATGGATTTATGCTTTCCCCGCCCCACCCCGTCTCAATCCTCGCCTTGCCTTGCCCCGCCCCATCCCCAATCCTTCAAGGGATGACTATAGACCAAGGGGAGGCGGGGCCTCACGGGCCCCGCCTCCCCCTTGTTTGGACTGGAGATGGAAGACATGAAACAGGGATGGAGGCGGGGTGGAAGTTAAAATCCATCCGAGGTGGAGGCGAGGATGGAGGTTCAGATTTTGAAACGGGGCGGGGTGGAGATCTTGTCCCTTGCCCTGGTCCACTGCCATCCCTACTTGCAACGGCCCAACACAAGGCGACGTGCATTAACTGCTCCTGCCAGACAAGCTAGCCCTCATTGGCTACTTAATGACATTATTTGTCAAATGAAAGATGACATGTCAACTGATCCTCTAGGATTTTATTTATTTTTATATTTACACCGTACCACCCTCAGGATCATAGACCTAACTGTGCTGGCTTTGCCTGCCGTACTTACAGTCACTCTCTTGGCAACGTAAAACTCCGTGGGCTTGCACCTTGCCCCCAGGGAGTCACCCAGTGGAGCTAGGATTCATGTGTGTGTGTGTGGGGGGGGGGGGGGGGCAAACAGGGGTGTAGCAAAAAAAAAATTGCGTGATAGTCGGGGGTTCGGGGCCAATGCCCCCGATTTTTTTTTTGAGATAAAATAAAAAATGGCTACAATTATTAATAAAAATCTATTTCATATGGACGAATCAAACTATTTGCTGCAGTCAGGGCTGCGCTAGGACTCGGCTGGGCTACAAAAATGGATAAAAATCTATTTCATGTGGAATCAGGGCTGGGCTAGGACTGGGCTTTTAAAAAAAATAATTTTTTTTTAACTGTTTCGGGAGGCAGGACTGGGCTACAGCCCAGTCCTGCCCCCCCCCCCCCCCCCCCCCCCCCCTTAGCTACGCCTCCAGTCACCACACTTTAGCATGCGCAAGGGGAGGATATGGAGAAGGTGTATTCAATCAAGAGTTGTTGTGTACTCCTCCTTGGGATTTCAAGGGTTTTACCAACCGGAGGCCCAGAGGAGTTTCCCTTGGATTATCCAAAAAAAAAAAGAAAAAAGGTTGAGTTATCTATCAAGGTGATGCAGGGATTTAATTAGAAGGTCGTTTCTGAAAGCCTGCACATTAATATCCGAGTGCAACTCCAAACTAAATGTATTTAGAAAAGCATGAAATTAACTGACAAAAACAAATTTTTAGAAAAAAATAACAAAAAATTTAAATATCTTATAAGGAACCTCAGAATTATTTCATCATCTAAACTTCTCCTCCATTTATAGATGAAAGATTCCTAATTCTGATAAACTTGATTTTTATTTTGAAAATATCTGAGTATGATAATTTTTTAATTCTACTTATCTTCCTAATTGAATAATCGATCATTTGGATCCAATATCCAAATACAAGCTAAATGTTCAAAAATAAAACCAATGTAAAATAAGGTTGAAATGGATCCTATGGACCCGGGCCACGTCCCCTTCTCACTCTACATCGTAGGGTTAATCAAGTTGAAACTTTTACTAGTTTACACTTACTGATGCACAACTAGGTTAAATTATCAAATAAAGTCCTCTTGTTTTAAGGGCAAAATAAAAGTCAAAACATTTTCAAAAAATTACAAAAGAAGTTTGATAACTTTAGTTGGTAAGGATAAAAATAACTTTTTTATGCTAATAGATAATAATAAATTTAAAAAGTGCCACCATTTTATGAGAGTTTTGGAAATTTAAAATGGCTGATTTTTTTTTTGGATTGGCAAGCTAGGGTTAGGCAGACCCCTACCAGAGTACATGAGACAATTATAATTCAGAATTTATAATTCAGAATTTATAATTCAGAAGGAAATCAATCTGGTGGTTTATCCTTCCAACAACAGTCTTTTCCATATGACCTCTAACTTAGCAAGACCAACGGTCACATGAAGTTTTTCTTTAGGGATCCAAACACATTTAAGTCTATTAAACCTTGACAAAGATTCCCTAGCTACTTCTAATCTAGCTAAGTCTATTGCAGGTCTTTATGATTTGAGTCCCTCTTTCTTTAAAATATGTCAAAAAGCAAATTAAAATAAATACAAGAATACATTAGGGACAATGGGAACTTGAACAAATATTAGGAAGAACGTTCCTAAAGATTGCAGATTCAAATACTATAATACACACTAAACCAACATAAAAATAACTCTGAATTAGTTGAAAATTAATCAAATATCTAGCAAAGGAGAAAACATAGAATCAAATTAGTGTCAAATTTTATAAGAACCAATCTAGTTAGCTGCAGCTAGACCTCGAGTCCTTCCATGACATGATAAAGTTTTCCTTTGTCAAAGGTGAAGCATCTACATTTGTGCAAGTTAGGGGTGTCAACTGGTCGGGTTTACCCAGATCAGACCCGGACCAAACCCTATAGGGTCCGGGTATGATGATAAATAAGAAGACCTGAGTCCACACCCGAAACTCCAATTAATAAATGGTCACGGGTATAGTTTGTGAGAATTTATACCAGACCCGGGAACAACCTGAGTTTCAATCAAGACCTGCAAATTTTCAATGTAAAAGCGATAAAAAATATTGTTTTATCGGGTATGATCTGGTTCTGGTTCATGTAGTTATTACTGGGTCCGGGTATGGTTTCTCTTATGGTGGGTCTGATTAGACTCAGGATACCATACCCAAAAATTGGGGTCAGGTCTAGTTTCACCTGGGTCCAAACCAAACCCGACCCATTGACACCTCCTGTGAAGGTCTTCCAGCAAGGACAACTTCAAAAGATTTAATATAAGATAAGCTAAGCTCAAAATTAATTTTAAGTTATTTTATGATAGCCCCAAAAGGGTTTGGTCCAGTGGGATGGGGTCTAGGCCATTAGGCAAGCGGTCTAGGATCAAATGTCATGGGCGTCACACGTTGTGAAGGCTAAAGTGTGGCGACTCCTTAAGGGCAAGGGGTAAGCCTATGGAGTTTTACGTTGTCAGGACATTGATCATAAGTATGACAGATTGAGCCAGCACGGCTAGGTCTCTGATCTTGGGGACAGTTTCTCCTTGTAAATATAATTTTTTTTTTTATTTTATGATACCTTCAAGAAATTTGTAAATAATAACCAAGTGGAGAGAAACTGAGTTAAGCCAGCAATAGATCAATAACGATCACCTTAGTCAACCAGTGCAATTAAGCTTGTGAAATCAAGGGTACCACAAACGATATTTAAAGAAAAAATCAATATTAGCTAAACCAAACTAAACTAAACCTTTGTTTTGAGCTTCTAATAAAATTGGAAAATAAAGAAATTGACAAAAATTGATTTCCATTAAACTATGTATCTCTGGATAACATGAAAAAAAATGCACAAACTGGGAGTAAAAACAGACTAGAGCATCTGTTGATTCTCTATTAATCAATAGTACTTCAAGAAAATTAAAAAATAAAGAAAGTAAATGCCAACTATTAGTATCATTTGACAAAAATCTAGCCAACCCTATGAAAATAAGGGTACCAACAAGAACAACTTTAATAATTTATTATAATCTGACCTAAGCTGAACTAATGTTGTCCTTTAATTTGTCTGTCACACTTTTAAAAAATTAAACTTGATGGCAAAAGTTATACAAACTAACTCTAGCCAGTGTGGAATACTTAATAACAATAAGGCTAATCAATTGTATTAACAAGAACAACTAGGAAAAAGAAAGACTTTGTGCCTGCCAAGCTAAACAAAATCAAAACTGGACATTAATTTCCTTTTTTCTTTTATATTGATGGGGGAGAAACCAGTATTTTTGGTTTGGAGGTCTTTAGTTAAAACTTGACTTCAAACCAATCTATGGCATCTAACTCTCTATATTTTTTTCAAGTGAAACATCTTAACCCTAGCAACCTATGCAGGTGTACGGAGCACCTTAGTCAAAGCTTGACTTTAAACCAATCTATAATACTTTTTTTTTATTACAGGGAGAAACCACCCTCAAGATCATATATAGACCTAGTCATGGGGAGGCGGAGCCCGTACTTAAGGTCGATATCTTATTAGCAGAAAACTCCATGGGCTTACCCCTCGCCACCAGGAAGTAGCCTCCCATCAGCTTATTCAAGGGGTAACACCCATAAGATTTGAACTTAGACCGCGCCTGTCTAGCACCCTAGGCCCCATTCCACTACGCCAAAACCCTTGGGGCTAATCTATCTAGTACTTAATAAAGCAACTTGAAAAAATACACACACTAAACTAACTACATTCAGTGTAATCCACCGTGATATCTTACTCAACTGAGACCAACTATGCTTGAGACTGCCGAACCCTTAACCTAGTTCCAAGTTCAAATCAGCTATAGAAAGAGAGGCAGGCTACCCAACCCCTAACCTAGCTCCAATTCAAGTCCAAACCAAGCAGAAAGCCAGAGAGAGGGACAAGAAGTGTCAACCAAGACTAGAGCTGCTAAACAAGCTGAAAGACGTGTTTGAGCTCAGCTCACTTACTAGTGGGCTAAGTTCGTGATTCAGCTCATCCTTGAAGAAGACAAGCTGAACACGAGCTATCTTGCATAAAAAGTTTCATGTTATTTATACATGAAATATATATATATATATATATATATATATATATATATATATATATATATATATATATATATATGTTCAAAAGAGGATCATAAAACTAAGGTAAGCATTCTTGTTCCTCTTCATCATTGCACAATCTGGCCCTTTTTTCGACCACATCGAGGATAAGAGATCCTTTGTCTATAGCTTCTATTCGATTTATGAATTCGTTCCTTAAGTTATCTCTTTGTTTTTCAGTGGTCGAAACCCATTCATTAGACAGGTCCTCCGCAGGTAGTTTTTCCGCTGTGCGAAAAGACATCTTTTTTTGTATCATTTCCAAAAAAGTAGACAAACTGGGTGGATATGTGAAAGATATTATTTGTTTTCCATCACTTGCGCATGTGTTAAAAAAATATTGAGACATTTCATTTCTTACAACATTTGAAAATCGATTGTTTTCTATATATCGCAGGGGTCGATTCCATCGTTGATAATCGAAAAGAAGAGACAGAAGGGATTTTTCAACCCATAAGAGTTCATTCTTTTCTTTCTCTTTAAAGCCGAATTCATCTTTTTTCTTTCCATTCAGCCTGATTTCCTCTGTTTCATATATCTTATAAGGATTCCACCTTCTTTCCAAAGAAATGGAAAGGTCTTCTTCCACATATATATATAATGCACCCTTCTCTTTATATATTGCACTTAAAATATATACATATTTTATCCATGCAAAGTTTTCTTACATGGTTTGTTTCAACTCTCTTAACTTAAATGAGCTGCTCGTGGCTGGAATCACCAAACAATTTCATGCCGATCCGAAAGAAGCTGAATCACAAGCTGCCCAGTTGGTCTACCAGCCATAAGCAATGTTGCCAGTATCGATGAATCGTTGGGCCACCGATTCTACTCATGTAAATCGTTCTGTATCGGCTATAAAATAATAAAAAAATTTATGTGTCAACTATTAAAAATAAAAAATAAATAAATTTTAAATTTTTTTTTTTTGCATTTTTATTTAAAAAAATAGCCGATTCATGGTGAAGCGTACTATGCGTATACTGATAACATTGGCCCTAACCAATAACCATTATGGCTGTCTGACTACCAAACTCCTCACCTAGTTTCAACTAGAAGTGTCAACCGGTCGGGTTTGGTTCAGACTCAGGTGGAATCAGACTTAGCCTTGATTTTTGGGTATGGTATTGAGTCCAGACCTAGGTTTAATCGGACTCACCATAAGATAAACCATACCCGGACCCGATAAAAACTACATGAACCAGACATGGACCATAACCAATACAATACTATTTTTTTATCATTTTTACATAAAAAATTGTCCGTCTTAATATGGTCTTATTATTTATCTCTATACCCGGGTCCTATAGGGTTTGGTACGGGTCGGGTCCAATAAACGCAACCCGTTGATACCCCTAGTTTCCACATACATTATTGTGATGACGTCAACGTGAGGAACAAAGTGGTTAATAAGTTAAAGGGCAAGGTGGAGTTTAAAAAAAACAAAAATCTAAGTAGTTGTCGTGATGGCTCCCCGCCATGCCGACAGGGCTGCGCGTCGTACGAGCCATATTTGGAGGGGAAGGTTTGAACACGTTTCACGATGACACTGCTTAGAGGGACACGTGTATTGGTGCTTCCCGATGCCTACTACGCACATGCTAACGGTGCCGACGTGGTGCGTGGGCGGCCGTGCCAGTCGGGAGATTACGCGCACCACGTCATCATGCCTTTTGACTCTTGACCGGTCAAACCGAGTCGATTCGGCTTGCTTGACCGTCCCCAAACTGGGCTCCCCACTCGGTCCAGTTTGTTCGTACGGATCGGGATGGTATGGGGTTCGATCCGAGTCGTGGTGATCACTTTTTTGTTGGGCCGGTTAGGATGGTTTGGGCTTTGACCTTTACTAAAATTAGGTCCCACATAGGGATGGCAGAGGAACGGAACCTGGGGGGGGGGGGGGGGCTGCCCCGTTTGGATCGGGGATGGAAGACATGAAACAGGGATGAAGGTTAAAATCAAAACCTGTGCAGGGATGAACTTAGGCTTTTCCCCGCCCCGTCTCCTTTCGTCCTGATCACTGCCTTGTCCTGCCCCGCCCCGCCCCGTCCTTAATCCTTTTAAAGGATGGCAACAGACTGACAGGAAACAGGGCCCAGCCCTACCTCGCCCCATTTGAACCGGGGATGGAGGCGAGGATAGAGGTTCGGATTTTGTCCGCCACCCCTGCCCCGATCCACTGCCATCCCTAGTCCCACATTGTGACTACTGAGCTTGGGTTGTGATGTCGATGGGGTATCCATGTTGGCTCAAACTTGGTCCAAATTTGTTTTTGGGTTGTGGCTGGTTTGTAGTTCGTACGCCTTACGCTCATCATGTCACGTCCTGCATAAGATGACCCTTGGCTAAGTCAACTTAACTAGCATTGAATCCATATATTATTGATTGTAGGTTTGAGCCTAGGAAGGTGGCTGGTATAGGTTTGGTTCTCACGTTGACTATAAGGATGCAGATGGGTCGGATTCAGGACGGAGGTTTTACAAATTTTGGCCGTTCTGGATCCTATTATGATCTGAATCCCTATGCATTTAGCTGTACTGGATCCAAACCGTTTGCATCCCTAGTTGGCAGCACCAAATCTAGATTAACTGGATCGTATATATTTCAAATATGGCCTTAATGTAGACCTAAATTTACAAGTCAAATGAACCAATCTGTTTGGCATGATTAGGATTTAGGGTACGTGAGCTCATTTGAACTCCTGAAATAGGCTCATCAACTGAACATGAACAATGAGTGTTTGGCTAAGCTAAAATCATATACGCTCGTTAACTAATGATAAATGTATTTCACATATCATAGAATATAGAAGGTTGAAGTGTCTGTCTTGCAAGCAATAAGTTTAGTGTTCGAATCCTATTGCTTACAGCTTTAAAACGATGTATTTATTTTATAAATAAGTTAGCTTGAGCTTGGTTAGGTTTAGAGTCAAAACTCTATTATTTTCAAATTTAAAAAATGTTTTATTTTGGTAAACAAACCAGCTCTAGCTCGGCTTATTTAACGTGGGTTCGCCATGAGGCTTGAGCTGGGTTCAGTTCATGAGTTTACCACAATAATCATATGAGCTTGAACAGCCTCTGATCGGTTGGTTCGACTTGTTTATGAATTCTAGGCATCATTATCACTCTTTTTCCTTCTTCTTCTTTGCTGGATTCAGATCTCAAAGCCCCATATTAAACCTGACAGCCTACTGATCCAAAGGGACTTTCCAACTCAACTGATCTCCTATCCGACCCAAAGTCCATGAAATTGACATCCCTAATTGGGCACTTAAGTTGTTAGGGAAGGCATGGCTCATGGAAGTTCTCATAGTCAAGGGAGAGACATAGAGGAGATGGCTCAATTTAGAATTAGTAGGGTCCACAATCATTGAGAGCGGTCCAATGCGGTTCGAGATTGTCTTTAGGAGTCTAAGTCAACTCTTTTACTTTGTTATGCTTGTGTAAACTATGATTATACCAATGGTTTTCTATGAGAGGAGACTTTTTTGTGGGCCAATCAAGATTAGTTTTAACCCTTGAGACTTGCCCTTCAAACCTCTTGTATTTAGCCATATATGGTCAAAGCTTAGAACTTCAAGGATTGACCGGTCAACGCTTAGTAGAAGGATTGTCGGGGCATCAATGAACAATAGAAAACCATTGGGAAACCCTAGTGACATCAAGATTTGTTTAAATTGTTTAATTATCCAATGCTTAAGGTAAAACACTTCTTTTTGTATTTATCAATACTTCCTAGAGTTTTTTATTGAAGGGAATGTCATGTAGTTGCTTGTTTATTTTAAACATGCATGCGTATCCTAACCTTTTGTTAAATGGGCATGCTTGCTTGCATTGTGAACGAGATTTGGCTCTAGAATATTTTTCAAGAAACGAAAATTTCAAGAAGATGTAGTTCTCCCATACTAAATAAAGTTTTTTGGAATTTTTTATTTATTTATTTAATAATTCATACTTGAATAGAGTTAAATAATGCTTAATTACCTAGGGATCAGCTATATTGGATCATGTTTTTTTAGGTTCTTGGATTCTATCTATAGATCTAATGAATTAGCTATGCACCTTGCACGATGCAAATCCAGTCAATGTCTTAAACAATCAACCCTTACTTTGGTCCAAACGCATAGACCTAGCTAGAACCAATCAAATTGGTTTATCTTTTGGGTCTTCAGTTTTGATTTTTTTTTTTTACACGGAGAAACCACCCTCAAGATCAGAGACCTTGCCGCACTGGCTCTGTTTGTGGTACATACTGCCGCGCAGCATAAAACTCTGTAGGCTTACTCCTGCTCCTTCGGCGTCACCACGCTTCAGCTTGCGCAAGGGGTGACGCCCATGGAATTTGAACCTAGACCACCAGCCTAGCTGCCTAGGTTCCATCTCACTAAGCCAAGCCTCTTTGGGGCGAGTCTTCAGCTTTAATTGGACATGAGATCTCAAGATATGTTAGTCTCTTTGAAGCCATGGATGAGTAGCTAAGCAGTGACATAATAGGCCATTTTTTTAGGCTTTATGGATCTTTAATTAACACTATAGTTGTTTATTTAGATTTATATTATCGAGAAAATTAAATAAACTTGTGCAGAATGTAATGAATAAGACATAAATACTAAATCTAATTCATGTTGGAAACTTGGAATAAGTGATACAAAGACAAGGACAAATTAGTGGTCTTATTATGCTTTGACCAACTTAATTAAGCGTCGTGCATGTCATGATGTCACTAACATATTTCTGCAAAAGCATGGACTTTATAATAGGCCATGATGGCGATTTGACTTCCTCAACTAGCTGTTGTGGATCCGACCCCGTTTACATCCTTAGATGAGCCAAATCACATTACATGGGTGATACATGATTGTTTGTTTTCTCCTAGACATCTTACCGTCAATTCCTTGGATATTTACCCATGCTAAATCTTGGAACCATCTTCTTAGTGGAAGAGGGGGCAATCCTAAAGTTTCATTGTTTAAGCAAAGAGTTGATTTATTGTCTTTGGTACTCACTTAGAATGGTTTGACACTCTAGATAGGTTTCTTCATTGTAAAAGAAAAGGATGGTTTGACTCAATAGATCCCTTGTGAATTGAACTTTTACTGAAAGTTTATTGTGATCCTTTTGTTTAAATAACAATTAAAGTGAAGTATGGTTAGAAACAACAAATTTCTTTACTATAAACAAATCCATTTGGAAAACTCCTTATTATGAGTAGTTCCTACAAAGGATCGAACTACTGACATATACAATACTTGAATTAATGACTGAACACACAAAGATGTAATGTGGTTCGGTATAGTGTGTACTTATGTCCACGACCTCAACACCTCTCAATAATATTTTTATTCATGCTCAATTGAGGTTACAGGCCCGATATAAATAGATTGCCTCTTCTTATTGTAATCTTCCTTTCCTTTTTCAATTTTTCTTCTTGTTTTTTTAGGATTCTCTTGAATACACAAACTAAGTTTCTTAGACTCCTTGGCTTGAGAGTCCTCTTTTGAGCTATATACATGCAGCTTCTTTGGGTTAGAGTCCTCTTCCTTTGATACTCTTGCTTGGTGTTAGATTCGTGTTCTCTCTTTGAGCTAGACTTGGACTCTTCTATACCCAATCAGATAAGTATTTCAACAGCCTCCCTCAAGCTCAACGACCCTAAGAGGGCATTGAGTGTACCGCATAAGAAATTGAATGTTTGAACTGCAAATAGTTTTATAAGAATATCAACTATCGGATCTTTAAATGATATATATTCAATTCTTAGTTTTTTTCTTCCTAACTTTCCTCTCACAAAATGCAAACCTATCTCAATATACTTACTTTGATTATGAAACATAGGATGCACCACAAGATATGTGGCTCCCACATTGTCACATAGGATTGTTGGAGTGCTAGACAACCCAACTCCTAACTCTTGCACTAAGAACTTCACCCATGCCGCTTCAGCTGCAGAGTTGGCAATTGCCTTGTATTCTACTTCCGTGCTTGAACGAGACATAGTAGTTTGTTTATGTGAACTCAAAAAAAATAGATTTTGCCCCAAAAATACAACATAACCTCATGTTAATTGTTTGTTATCTAGAGACCCAATTCAGTTTGCATTTATGAAAACAGTAAGATCCAGATGAATAGACCATGATGAATAGTATGTTTCAAGTATCTCAGAATCCTTGTAACTGTTGTCCAATGACTATCTATTGGTTCATGCATGAATTAGCATACTTTGTTTATAGAAAAAGACAAATCCGGATGAGTCATGGTAACATAGTGCAAGGCCCCTATTATGCTTTTGTAGTGAGCATCTTCTATTAGAGTATTTTGATAGGGTAAGTGATGTAGACATAGGCGTGGAAATTGTTTTGACACTTGTCATTCATGCATGTTTGAATAATTCAAACACATATTTCTTTTGGGACCCGAAGAGACCATTTGTGGTAAATATTGCTTCTATGCCTAGAAAATAATGTAGAGAAAAATCTTTAATAGCAAATTCTGCTCTCATCTCATCAATGAGCTTCTAAACTTGGTCAAGTGAGTTTCTAGTGATAATAATATCATCAACATAAATTAATATGAACACCACACTATCACGATTTTTGTAGATGAACAAGAAAGTGTCAACCTTCACGCCTTTAAAACTAAGATTTATTAAGAAATTAATGAGACTAGAGTACCAAGCTTGAAGTATCTATTTTAAACCATAGAGTGCCTTCTTAAGTTTGCACATATAACCTGAACAATTAGAATCTTTAAAGCCATGTGGTTGCTCCATATAAACATCTTCTGACAGAATCTCATGCAAAAAAATATTATTTACATCTAGCTGATGCATACACCAATTGTTACTCAGAGCAATAGAAAAAATAGTCTTGATAGTAGTAGGTTTCACAACAGAACTAAAAGTTTTAAAATAATTCAAGCCCTCCTATTGACTATAGACTTTGGCTACAACTCTAGCTTTATAATGCTCCAAACAATCACATGCCTTGTGTTTGATTTTATAAATTCACTTACACCCAATTACATGTGGAGCTTTCTGGGCAAGAACAAGTGACCAAGTCTAGTTTTTCATGAGTGCATCATATCATGCTTGCATAGCCTCACACCACTTAGGTTCTTTATATGCTTATATCAAGTTAACAGGTTCTTTATCTTGAAGTAGGGTAGTAAGGCTATAGCAATGTGATGTTTTGTGGCCAAGTAAATCTTGGGTTTTAGGGTTTCATCTTGAAATCTTTTAACCATAGGATGAGTTCTACCAAGTTAAGGATGCATGGTTTGAGGTAAATGACCAAAATCAACTACTAATGGAATTCCTGAGTCAGTTGACCCAGATGAACTAAGAGATCTTATGCTTAAAAAAGAATCCCTAATGGGTGACCTGGGTGTACTTGGTGGGATAGCTTGGTCATGACTATCTATATTAGTTTCATTGTCATGATGTCGAGTTGCTGAGAGTGGTAGAGGTAAAAGAACACTAGGACTTTGGAAAACTAGAGTTTTAGGAATGTCTTGATTTTGGTTAAATGGGAAAATATTCTCATCAAACACTACATGGCATGAGATATAGATTTTTTCATACTTTTCATGCAAACAATAGTATCCTCTATGTTGAGGAACATAACCTAGAAAAATGCATCTTTCATAATGAAAATCAAATTTATGCTTTTGATAAGCCCTAAGACAAGGGAAGCATGCACGTCCAAATACTTTCAATGATTCACAATAAGGTTCAACATTAAACAATACTTCTAAAAGCAATCTATTTTTGAGAACTTTTCCAGGCAAACAATTTATTAAAAAAACTACAGTAGAAAAAGCAAACTCCAATATTTAAAAGTAATATTTGCTTGAGTCATTAAAGTTAAACCTATTTCAACAATGTGCCTATATCTACACTCCACAATACCATTTTGTTCATGAGTGTGAGGGCAAATAATGTGATGTTCAATACCGCACTCAATGAGATATTTTGCAATAGATTGATATTCTTCTCCCCAATCTAAATATAATAATTTGATTTTTCTACTAGTAATATTCTCAATAAAGACTTTAAAATTCTTAAAAACTTGCAATGCATCATACTTTTGCTTAGTGAAATAAACCCAAATATATTTAGAGTATGCATAAACAAATAAAACATAGTATCCGAAACCATTAACACATAATACTGGGGCTAGTCCTCATAGATCAGAGTAAATAACTTCAAGAGAAGAGCTAACTGGATGAGTAGTATGCCTAAAGGGCAAATTATGACTCTTGCCCTTTTGACATGACACATAGACACTACTACTATACTCAAAATAAAATGAACAATCCTAAGGGTTGGATGTCCAAAACACCTATGACATTGATCTATGGATGCCTTTTTGCTTAAATTTGCAGTTTTTGCCACTGGTCTCAACTGGATTTTATATAAGTCATTCTCACTTGTTTTCTGCAGTAATGTTTTCCCTATGTGTCAATCATTTACCAAGCAATGATAAAGATGAAATTCAAAAACTGCATATCTTTATAAAGTCTCTGAATATACAATACTTTTCTAGTAATTTTATGCACATGAAGAATATGATACATTGATAAATTATAAGAAAAGCTGGAAGAACCAATATGCTCAATATGTAAACATAGCCCATCCCCATTTTTTATTAAATTTGCACCCTAGTATTATGAATGAGTGACAAGATTGTTAAGATCATTGGTAACATGGGTATGGAGCTCCTGAATCAGGTACTAGTTGTCATCCCCATATGCACTCTGGACTGAATAAGGCATGGCATGATAAGCTTGAGGGAAATTGAAATGAATAGAAAGATTGGTATATTGATAGCAAGTGAGTAGTGTGACCAACTTTCTCACATATCTGGCAAACTAGATTAGGAGCCGACCTTTCTTGGTTTTGATGATGATATCAATTGCCTTGATTGTTTGATCTACCCCCACAATTCTTGTATCTTGGATGAAACATACTTCTACTGCCTCTTCCTCTTCCATTATTATTGAAACGACTTTAAAAATTACCTTGAAGCTAACAAAATTAGCCGATGGGCTAAAGCTCTCATGAAACTCTTCCTCAAAGAGATAAGAAAGATGAGCTTCTTGAGCAAGGAAAAGACTATGCAGTAGGGTTCAGATGGGTCCCTATAGATATCTTAAATAGGAGATACTCTTTGGGGAGTCCTTTTAAAACTTCTATTATGAGATCATCACCTGACATTACTATAGCAAGCTGGTGAGTAAAGGTTTTTGCTTGTTGAATATACTCATCAATAGGCTTGGATCCTTTTTTCAAGTCTTAAAATTGACACTTGAGTTGCACCACTCGAAAATGGGAGTGAGCAACATAAGATAGCTTTAAAGTTTTCCAGACTTCATAAGAAGAAGTTAACTCAATGATTTAATTATGAATGGACTCAGTAAGGGAGAACAAAATCCAACTTAATAATAGCTGGTCACGTCTCAACCAATCAATTTAATCAAGGTTTAGCTCATTAGAATTTTCTTTATACTTGAAAGGAGTTGGTTTTGATCCATCAATAAAACCAAGATCATAAGTGATCAAAATAAGGGTAAATTGGCTCTCGCATAGCAAATAATTCTCAATAGTAAGTTTGATAGATAGAAAATGTTGCAAGCTATTAGGATTCTAAAAAAAGAGAGGAAGACATACTAGACGTCATAGAAGAACTTAAAGCCGAACTCATTGACCCACTCATGACGATGATCCTATGATTGATACCATATAGAATTATGCAACCTAACTGAACACACAAAGATTTAATGTGGTTTGATACAATGTGTACCTATGTTCACAATCTCAACACCTCTCAATAATATTTTTATTCATGCTCAATTGAGGTTACAAGGCAGATATAAATAGATTCTCACGTTACATGTGAGGTTGCATGCCTCTTCTTATTATGGTATGCCTCTCTTTTTTCAATTATTCTTCTTGTCTTATTAGGATTCTCTTGAATATGCAAACTAGACTTCTTAGACTCCTTATCTTGAGAGACCTCTTTTGAATTGTATACATGGAGCTCCTTTGGGTTAGAGTTCTTCTTCCTTTGATAGTCCTACTGGTGTTGGACTCACATTCTCTCTTTGAGCTAGAGTTAGACTATTCTATACCCAATCGGTTGAATAGGTGTTCAAACAGCTATATATTTGGTTCTTATCCTTCATAGACTATAAGTGAAATAAGAGTATATGGAGACAAAAAGATCACTCAAAGATGATTATCTCATGGATATTGAGAACAAATTGAATCAGATGGTTCTATTTATCAATGTTTTTTACTTGCTTCTATTGAACCAAGGTAAAAAAATTTAAGAAAGTCAGTAATTCACAACCTTTGATGAAGGATTTCCTGAAAAGTTTAAGGATTAGTAATCTTTTTTAGAAATTGAATGGATTTGATCTTTGATCATATGATCACCCAATGACCATTTAGCAAAATGTTTATAGTGTGTTTGATTACTTAAATCTCATACTCATACTTGATATCCAAGTATTTGAAATGCTTATATCTGGCATAGGAAAGTACCATGAATCTCTATTGAAATATGAATTTTTGATTAAGTGTTTTTTTAATCTTAGAGTAGGCCTCTTGCCACATTCAATACATAGATCAAATCTACGACATTAAAATGCACCTCACAACAAGAAAAAGCTCTTTTACTGGCGCATCCCCCTTGGTGTGCCAATAAAAAAATATTTCACTAGCGTTATTTTATTTAGCACCAGTGAAAAAGTGGGTTATGTTGGTGTTAGATGTATTGTGCCAGTATAATAATTTTTTCTTGTACACGTAAAAAGTGTGCTAGTAAAAAAGAGTTTTTTGGCGCATATAGAAAGTGTGCCAATAAAAAATAAATGCATTTAAAAAAAATCACTCATTTGCGGGATCTCTCTCTATCTCTCAGCCACCACCGTCGGCATCCTCTCTTTCTATGTTTCATCTCTCTGTAACGCTCAAAAAAATCTAACTTGGAAAAATTAGAGAAAATTAATTTTTTTTGTAATTAATAATTTTTAAAATCAAATTGGTAGCAAAATAAAAATCATTTAATCGATATAAGTTTGCAAACCTTGGGCAGGTTACAGACACATACCAATTATAATAATGGACTCGATCTAAATCTCATTTGGTCTTGAGTCCACATTCACCAAGTAATTGAATTAACTCTAACATAATAAAATTTCACATCATTCAGAAGTCATTTATTCAGTAAAACATGATGACAAAAATGTGTAGTAGATAAAAAAAATATTAAATGGGTTTCAAAACACCCAAACAAAAGTCATTAACATCAAAAGTTATGAATTCTCAGACAATTAATCCATGACATGAAAAAAAAGATATGAACCGGTTAATGGTGTCATTGTCTCATCCGTCCTTCACGTCCATAATTTACTTATCAACTAAAAATGTTAATATATAAGGGGTCAGACTCATAAGTATACACCAACCCCACATGTGTGTATAGCACTGTTACATATATGGACAAACACACAACCATTCATAACATAACATGGCATAACTCATCCACTCGTTAAACAATCACATAACTATGCTATACACTAAAACATTGCATGCTTCCAACATTAAAAATTTGACATATAAGCATGCTATCATCTTTATAAACAAAGTTAGTCCATAACTTCACATATGGCTTTCATATTGCTTTTAATAACATGAAGCATACTCCAGAACATGCAATTATTCATACTTGAGTGTTTGCATCATTATGACATGTTTTTATTCCATATTTAGCATAAAATATATTGTTCAATTATAAGGTCTATGTTTCTCTTGATTACACCCCCATCGAGTATGTGTGGGGTAACATCGAGGCAGATGAGACCACAATAGGTGTTTATTATGCTATGTATCTTGAATTTTCTAAAGTGACTGACTCCTATGCATGACGGTCTGTGACCAAGAGAAAATCATCGCAGAGGAAACAACAGGATGCATAGGATGGTCTGTGACCAAGAGAAAACCATCGCAAAGGAAACAACAACAGGATGCACCCTATACCACTGCAACAATCATGAGATCTTCTAACCTAGGATAAATTTGATGGTCTAGGCCCCCTACCACCCAAGGACTGAGGATCATGTGAGATGCCTTGCTCTCACAAACACATTATACATGATCTCTTGAGGTTGTACTACCTACCATGTCCATAGGTAGACCATAAATCTAAATGGGTTATTGGGTTCTCTTATTAAGGGGATTTATCATTACATGTATCATACTATTAGGTAATACAGGGCTTAATAGCCCAAGTACCCCTATAGGGTACCAATCACATTATGATTAGTTCAACATGTACCCACGTCAACAGGATGTGTGATCTTGTCTTTATCATGTCGAACTTTATTTGCATGCCATATCATTTGTTTAGCTGTCCTCGAAGACATATAAAGACGTTGCAATCTAGAGGTGAGAGAGAAGTAGCAGAGTGACTTATATGATATTTTTTTTTACCCTGTGCTACCATTTTCCTTTGTCTTTGGCTTGAACTGATGATGTCTACATGATGGACATGATCTGCTATTTTCTTGATCTTCGAAATACAACATGCATTGATTGGGACAAACATCAATCTTTTGATACCCCATACCTAGAGCATTGACCATAACCTTCGCTCGGTAGAGATTTTATGGAAATTTCTCATCTTTGGACAACATACTCTTCACAATAGAGCACAAACGGTCAAAACATGATTGACTCGAATTAAACTCGAACTTCAAATTCAGTAGTTGAAAAACTGTAGACAAGATAGTGTGAATCTCGCAATCATTCCATAGTAATTCATCAGCATCTCTAAGTAAGTCATAAAATATACTAGTTGCATTGTTTGCTTCTTCCTCTACCCCAGTTGGTGCATCACTATGTCCCATAGCAGAACCCATTTTCGGTTCTGTAGCATCAAATATCAGATCCACATATGGATTATCGTGCACCACTTCCATCCTTGCATCATAATTATTCCAAAATTCTTCACCATGAAACATTAAATTTTGATAACTACTAACAAAACCCTTCCTGTATAGGTGATGTCTAACGCCATGAGGTTCTACAAATTGATTATTCTTATATATCATGCAAAAGCATCTGATCCGACCAGTGGGATCCACTGTACTGACACTTGCCGTTGTGAATTCAATAAAACTATCAACACCATTCATATATTCATGCAATACCTCATTATCAACTATCCTACGATATATTCATTCACGGTTTGCAGCCATTTTGTCCTATAATATTACAGATATTATCATCATCAGTTAAAAGAAAATCTTAATAATGTTATGATGAAACAAGTAGCTAATTTATCTATTAATTCTTGTTTGATGATTGTTTATGAGTAATTTTTTGTTTAAACTTTCATGTGCAATACACCATCACATCATATTTATACACATCACGAGGATATTTATAAATTTGAAGTCAAATTACATAAAACAATACATTCATTTGAACAAAAAATTCATGATACAATTTCACATGGAAGACATAATCAAATGGAAAATAACTTCATGCAAGCATGGATACAGACACATCAAACATTGTAATACATTCAAATTATTCATATCAAAACAATATCAAACATGTACATGTAGCAAACATGCTTCAATATCCTGCTAATTACTACCTTGCCTAACATGGAATCTGTATTCCAAAAATAAGAACACTTCTATTCTCATACATTAAAATCATGATTAGCATGATCTTCAAACTTCATCAAAGCAGACCTAGATATCCACAACTAAGTGAGTGCGTGAACAGAAAAGTATTGCATTCAATAAATTAAATAACATGTGATGTGCTTGCATCACTTACTCATCACGGGTATTTACCCGATTTGCATTGTTTTTGTCACTTACTTACCATGGGTGGCAGGGCACAAGCGGAATCCGTTGAGAAATCTGCAAGAGACACAGTGTTAAAATGAAGTTTATTACCCAATAGTAAGGAGGGTGATGCCCCCTATCGAAAACGAACCCGGTCAGAGAAACACAAACCTCGGGTGAACGGAATTGAAATAAGAGATAATAAGACTAAAACTTGCCGAAGAAACTGTAAGGCATGGGGGCCAGCCCCTCCCTGAAAACAAAATGAGGGAGGGGGGCGACTCCCTGCCAAAGAAGAAAACAAATAAGGCAGAGGGGGGGGGGGGGGCACTCTCTGCCAGAAAGAAAAAAAATCAGTCAACAAGGCAAGGGGGGCTACTCCATGTCGAAAAACACAAGGCAGAGGGGGCACCCCCTGCTAGAAAACAAACGAGGCAGGGAGTGTCACCCTCTGCAGGAGAAATCAAGCAAGGCAGGGGGTCACCCCCTTCCGAAGAAACATTTAGGCAGGAGGTGCACCCACTGCCGGAAAGAAAAAAAATCAGTCAACAAGGCAAGGGGGGCTACCCCTGTCGAAAAACACAAAGCAGGGGGGCCACCCCTCTACTAGAAAACAAGCAAGGTAGAAGGTGCCACCCCCTGCTAGAGAAATCAAGCAACACAGGGGGCTTCCCCCTGCCGAAGAAACAGTAAGGTTGGGGGGGCACCCCCTGCCTGAAAACAAAATGAGGCAGGGAGGGCGACCCCCTGCCAAAGAAGAAGCAAGGCAGGGGGTGCCACCCCTTGACAAAAAACAAGTAAGGCAGGGGGCACCCCCTGCCAGAAAACAAGCTATGCAGAGGGGTGTCACCCCCTGCTAGAGAAATCAAACAACGCAAAGGGGCCACCCCCCTGCCGGAGAAATAGTAAGGCAGGGGGCACCCTCTGCCTGAAAACAAAATGAGGCACGGAGGCGACCCCCTGCCAAAGAAGAAGCAAGGCAGGGGGTGCCACCCTCTGCCGAAAAATAAGTAAGGCAGAGAGGCCACCCCCCTGTCAGAAAACAAGCCTGGCAGTGGGGTGTCACCCCCTGTCGAAGAAATCAAGCAACGCAGGGGGTCACCCCCCTGCCGTAGAAACAGTATGGTAGGGGGGGCACCCCCTGCCTAAAAACAAAATGAGGCAAGGGGGGCAAGCCCTTGCCAAAGAAGAAGCAAGGCAGGGGGGTCCACCCCCTGCCGGAAAACAAGTAAGCTGCCAGAAAACAAGCGAGGCAGGGGGGTGCCACCCCTTGCCAGAGAAATCAAGCAACACAGAGGGCCACCCCCTGCCGGCGATTCCGAAAGAAAAGGGGAAAAGGTGAGAGGAGGTCGCAAAGTTTACCTGGGAGACGCCGAGAAAGACAGCAGCGGCACGAGGGAGCGTGACCGAGAGGTCGTCGGTGTGTCGACGACAGAGGCGGTGGCTCTGCTCGTAGGGTTTGTCGAATGAGAGCAGAGAGGAGTATAGGGGGTCACCGACAACTTCGGCGGGCGACGCCTGCTGAGAAGGGCGATGGAGGTCGGCGAAGGGGGAGTGTCGGGCGACGGTCGAGGGGGTGACAGGCGGCGGACCGGGGGGCGACAGGCGGTAGGTCGGGGAGCGTCGAGCGGTGGAGAAGAATGGCGTCGGGCGGGAGAGACGAAACAGAAAAGAGAAAGAAAGGGGTTCGTATTAGGGATTTACGGGAAAATTAGCGATGAATTTTCAATGGCCAAATTTCGTCGCTAGGTCGTCGCTACTTGGCAACGACCTAGCGATAGAAAGATTTTGTTGCTAATTCATCGCTAAGTTGTGACAGATATTGTGATGAAAAATATTTCAGCTATTATCCGTCGCTAATGAGCGACGAATTACCGACAAAATATTTTTTGTTGCGAATAGCGATGAATATCTGTCTCTCGTTAATTCATCGTTAATTTGTAATGGATTATTTCTGTCACAAATTTTTGTCGCTAATTAGCATTTTTCTTATAGTGTGAAGGTTGGAGTTACGAAATGTTGAAGAAAGAAATATATATAGTTGTGTGAATGTGGAATTATGGAGGTTGAAGTTATAGAGGTTCATTATGGAGGTTAGAGTTATGGATGTTGGAGTTATGAAGGATTAAAGAAAGAAATATATATAGTTGTGTGTATATATACTTTAAATGTTGTGTTTTTTGCAGAGCTTTAAATGTTAATGTTGGAGTTATGAAAGTTTATTATTGAATGAATGAGAAGTATGATTTAGAATGAATGAATGTACGAACTACTTCAAGTTAAATGAATGAATGAATGTATGTATGAGCACATCCATTTTTTAATGAATGTATGTATAAGCATGTTCATTTGGAATGATTGTAAGAGTTGGTTCATATTGAATGCAAAAAATGAATGTACGAAAGAACAAGTTAATTTTAGAATGAATGAATAGGTTTATTTTGAATGAATAAAATAAATGAATGTACATATAAGCAAGTTATACATGAGAAAATAAATAAGTTAGCAAAAAAAAATATCACCGGTGCTATTTTATCCCTAGAAAAGGCATTTTTATGTGTTATTTTAGCACCAGAAAAAACATTTTTCTTATATTTTTTTAGCGCTAAAAAAGTTTTTTTTGCTAGTGCTATTTTAGTGCCAATAAAAACTCATTCACTGGCACTATGCATTAGCACCAGTAAAAGTCTTTACTGGTGCTAGGCAAACTTTTACTAGTGCTAATTTAGCGCTAATAAAGGTCTGATTTCTTGTAGTGTCAGTTGTTTGTTAGGCACGAGGATCAAGGTGATTCTTGATAACCTTCTTGACTGCATGCACATGATGAGATATTACATAGTAAGACGACGACCAATGGTTTTGTTAATTACCTTAATCTTTAACTATAGTTTACTAAGCTGGTCAAAAAAGTAGGATCATACTAAAGGCACAAGATATGCAACATAGATCATACTCATGCACGCATGCTAAAAGTTTGCTTAATAAAGACATTAATAGTTAATTTATTATTGGATAGAGAAATGGAAGTGAAGCTTGCACGCCTCTTGTTCACAAACCAGAAGGAGAAAAAACGCTGCAGGATTAGACGTAAGCTGATGCAGAGAGCCAGAACTTATTGCAGTTGAATGCATCCATGACGTTCATTTTTGGCAACACTTGGATCTTAATTTCTATAGCTAACAATGTTGACACTTGGCTATCTTGTCACTTTCAAAGCCATATCATAACAGTAGTGGAAATCCTTTTCACATTCAACTTTTATAATATTTCTAGTGCTTTTGTGTTTACTTTTTCTTTTTTTTTATCATTTTGAACAGTCATCTATTTAAAGTAAACCAATTGATGGAGTATTTTATGTGAAAGAAGCATGCCTGGATACCATTATAATTTAGATATTTTTAATGCTGATAGATTCCTTACCAAGGCTATGGATTTGCTTATTTTATTGCAAGAGCTTTTCTGCCGCACCCACTTTGCAATTTGTGTGGCTAAATTCACAAAAATCTCATGGATGGAAAGGTATCCTTTCAGTGGTTATCAACACTTTTTTTTTTTTGGACAACTAAGGAAAACCACCTCACTAAATCGCGAGCTCATTGGTGTAAAACCCCAGGTCCAGCCCACCAGGGCATGCATCCAGTTTTCAGCTGGCAGCAAGGCATGTAATCTTGTGGGGGTCTAGCCCTGGTGTTTTATGCCTTTGGGATGGCGACGTTGTCTCTGGATGTAGCTTCCCATGACAAAATATGGAACAAAAATCATGTCTCTTCATAAGCAAAATAGCGCCAGTGAAAAGGTAAATTTACTCCAGGAAGGCGTGTGTCAGTAAATCTGTTATTTCTTGTAGTGTCAGATTTGTGATGTTTAAGTATGAACTAGCAATAGGTGAGTCATGTCAGTTATAAATAATAATAATAATACACATGCGTAACTATGTTATGTTTGTTTGGACACATACTACATTTAGGAGCAAGAGAAAAACTGCGAAGGTCCTTGAAGAGTCGAATCTAAAAAGGGGACTAGCGGATCAAGGTTGAACTATAATATGAATTCTTTTAGAATTGGGTATAAAACAATGTCAAGTTCTTGAATTGATCAATGTGAATTGTCAAGTACATCTAATGAGGGCAAATTGTCACATTAATAGTACCAAGTGTTAGTGAGTTCTTACAATATAATGTGTTATTAATAGAAAATAACTAAGAAAATACTCATACAAATTTTACACAATATGGCAATGTTTGGTGTCATTTCAAATTTCTTATAATTTTAGTCATTTGCACAAATTTTCCACACTAGGAAGGTCTAATATCCCAAACTGTCTCCATTATCTGACAAAAAATCATAGGAGTACTAGCTACTTGTTTTCTTTCTATAATTTCTGCAAGAACTTTTTGTTTTTTGCCACCTAGAAAATGAGTCTATCTTTTCAATGAATGGAATATTGATTGCTGGAAAGCATATTTACCTACATTCATCTTCAAAAATGGTGCTAGCTATCTTCATGTATTATGTCAAACCAATAGAAACTTGAAAAAAACGTGCACAAGACCACAAGGGAATAGGATTTGCGTGGTGTGAATGAGATGGGAGTTGAGTGCAGCAATTGGCTCATAACTTTATTGAATTCAAAAGAAAAAGAACAAAAGAATAATTAAAGTAAGAAAATCAAAAGTATATATGGTCCCAAAAATGAAACTCAAAAGTACAACACATTAGATCATGTTTGCTATTTAGAAAAGTATTATACCTCACTAATAAACTATGTAGTACTCTAGCAAGTTTTCCAAGCTAAAGATTCACTGTTTGAAAACTCTTGATTCACAAACTTTTCAAAAGGAAGCAGAAAAGGTCTGCTCAAAAATGGCGTGCCATATTCCTGTGGGAAGTGTATTATTAGATGATTTGTAAATGTTCAGTTGTTAGTACAGGGAGGTTATTTTTCCTGAAAATTATTCTGTGATTTTTTAATGAAAGAAAATTTTATTAAAAACATAGTGTTTACAATGATCAGGGGGCTAACAATCACCCAATTAGCCTAAGATACATAAAAGAAAAAGGTATCAAGAGGCCATTTAAACGGCTTGCCCACAATTCCTTGAGCAAAATTACATAGAATTGGCGTTTAATATTTCTACTTATTACCTCCTAGATTTATGCTGCTGCTTCGAACTCTTAAGCACTAGCTCAATAGGAGGCAATGAAGTAGATGCAACAGAAGACACTTTGCTCATAATTTGTTGGTAGGTACGTACATGCAAATTTATTGCATGAATAATTTTCAATTAAATAAGCAGAATGGCACACAAAATTTCTAGGGTTAGTGTCCAAAAGAAAATTTTCTGGACTTTTTGAGCATGTATGATGATTTTGCAACTACACTACCCATGTGATATGTTATGCCAAGAAGCAAATTTATTGGTTACCATGCTTTTCATATGTGATCATATTAATTACAAAATATGCACTTAGATGGCAGCACCATTTAATTTGTTTGCTAAGGACCACTTAGCATGAGCTCTATTCTTACGAACAGGATGATAGCTACTATGTGCCTTGCAGGATATATATACATGGGAACATATGCCATAAAGTCACAAATGCAATAATGCTAAAAGATGAACAAGTACTTGTTCATATGAAGCCCATGATATGTAAGAAAATATCATAATATGTTGAAAATAGATGAATTGCCAATTTCAGATAGGGTAAGGGTTGAAGTTTTTATCTTGGAATAATAGGATAGAAGCCTGAGTTTATTTAGAATGTTGATTAATGGTACATGAGAGAAGGACCCATTCCTCAAGCCAACGTTCATTCCTACACACACACTGGTTTCTCCCCCACCTGCTCCTCACAAACCCCATCCCCCCAACTAGGGGTGTCAACCGGTCAGGTTTGGTTCCGACCCAGGTGGAACCAGGCTTGGACCAGATTTTTGGGTATGGTATCGGGTCCAGACCTGGGTCTAATCAGGTCTACTATAAGAGAAATCATACCCGGATCCGATAAGAACTACATGAACCAAACCCGGTAAAATAATATTTTTTATCATTTTTACATTGAAAATTTGCAGGTCTTAATAGGAACTCGGGTTGGGTCCGAGTCATTGTATAAAATTTCACAAACTATAACCAGGTCCATGTATTAATCGATCGGACCTTCGGACCTGGACCCAGGTCCTAATTGGGTCTTCTTATTTGTCACCATACCCGGACCCTATAGGGTTTGGTCTGGGTCGGGTCCGGGTAAACCAGACCTGTTGACACCCCTACCCCCAGCCCAACACACACACACACACACACACACACACACACACACAATCCATGCTGCATTTCACCAGTGTTTTGCTTAATCCAACTATGGTTAACTAGACTTCTCTCTAAGAGCTTACAATCAATTATGTGATTATGAACTTAATAAATTTTGCTCTCAAATAAGTAATCTAAGATAACCATGAAAGTCATTCACATTATAAGATTGTCTTCATCTTACGCCTACTTAAGATTTGCATGTCTTCTCTAGGGCAGAAATAACACAGTTCTATGAGATTTCTTAGGGTAACCAAGCATGCAACTGTGTTTCTTCATGAGCATTCGAGTTGCTTTTATAGTTATACGTACGAAAAGAATATTTAGGAGTTTCTCGTGCTTTTTCAAAAATGTTTACAACAGACATTCAAATATGAGATTAACATGCTCTTCAAAAATGTTTACAATAGACATTCAAATATGAGATTAACATGCTACATACAAATGTTATAAGCATCCTTTTTGTTCTTGAATTGATTAATGGACTTGAGCCCACAGTGACGAATATCGCTAGATTTATGAAAATCTTGTGATAATAGTGCGAGAAATTACCTGAAACTTAAAAACGGCAATTTTTTACGATATATTTAAATATTTTGATTTTTTGCAAAAGATAAAAATCTCGATTTAAGTGCAATAATTATGTTTTTAATGGCTATTTATCATAAAAAAATGTGTGGTTTTTATTTGTTAATATTTTTAAATTATATTTTCTTATACAAAAGTTTTAATTTTTTATTGCCAAGATTTTGCCAAAAATGCAAGGTTTTAAAAAAAAATCAAAATCTCTCGAGTTTTTGACTACTGAAAAAACGTGTTTTTAACTTTTATCACTTTGCTTGAGCTACAGGTTCCAACATGTAAAAGAATGAGATGGGATCAGGTCAGAGTGAGCTCTGACAGTATTACCATCAGACGTGCCTTGGATGTGGTCGATCTCAAGATGAACGAGATCCAAACCAGTACCAAAATGCCCATCACATGAATGAGTTCCACAGCTTTTTCCCGATGGCATTCGTATTTTGGGTCGATGGCACCAGAATAGTTTTAAATGAACTGTTCATAATGAGCCTTCTTGACTACTATTTTGTGGGCGTCGTTCATTATCCAAGGTACCTCTGACGGTAAGGGCGCACCTCTGACCTGATCCTTTATCAAAGAATTGGTTTCAGCTAACGTACTGGAACAGGGTTGAAGTGACCCATTGATAAGCAATAGTAGGGGTGAAAACGGGTCAGAATCAGGCCAGAACTTGCCAGATCCAAATCCAAAATATAAATAATAGATCCAAATCCAAATCCAAATGAGATCTGAGGAGGTAAGGCTGAATTCAAATTTGATATACATGTGGTAATACTGGAACTGAAAAAAATAAAACAAAAACAAGCTATTTGCATGTAAAAAAGATGTAATCAAGTCAGATTTTGAATCAGATCAATTCAAGATCTAACTTAAAATGCTGACCTGAATCCAAAAGTAATCTGATTGAACAGTTCCGAATTTATATTTGGGTCTTACTTCAAGGATCTATATCAGAAAAAACATGTCGGACTCAGATCAGATATCCCATTATATTTGATCTATTTGCATCCTTGGGAAATAGGTTGAGCTCCACTTGTTTTTTTTTTTTGGATTGGCAAGCTGGGGTTAGGCAGACCCCACCGAGAGTACATGAGAAGAATGCAAATCAGAACTATAATTATGAAGGATACTAGTCCGGTGGTTTATCCTTCCAACAGCAGTCATCCCTACAACCAATAGCTTATTGCTTGTAACTAGAATATCAAGATTCAAGAAAAAACTAACACTACAAGAAATCTACTAACATGATTTTTGCACCAGTAAAGACAGGTCTAGCGCCAATAAAAGCTTTGACTAGTGTTGTCGATGCGTCATTAAGTGCGTTATAATAGGTCTTGCCGGTAAAGTCTTTATTGGCACGAACATATTTCATGCCAATAAAGACCACTTTACTAACGCATTTTTCGTGTCAGTAGACATAACTTTTTTGATGCATTTTAATGCCAAAAAAGTGCAGGTTTCTGGCACATATTTCACGCCAGTAAAACCCACTTTACTGGTACATTTCTTGTGCCTGAAAATATAACTTTTTTAGTGCATTTTTGGGGCCAGTAAACATACCTTTTTTAGAGCATATTTTGTGCCAAAAAAAGTGTTGTTTTCCGGAGCATATTTCGCACCAATAAAGCCCACTTTAATTGCACATTTTTTGTGCCAGTAAACATAATTTTTTTAACATTAACATACTCCAAAAAAGTTATACATTTACTAGTGCAAAAAATGTGATAGTAAAGTAGGTTTTATTGCTATAAAATATGCTTGTGCCAGTAAAAACATGTTTACTGAATTCTAATATATATATTTTTTTCCTCATCAATTTGTTCATACATACATTTCAGTAAAATAAACATGCTTATACATTCATTGAATACAAAAAAAAACTTTATCATAATGAGTTATAGAATCAGTTAAAACCCTTGTATCAAGTCCAGTTTTATCACACTGCCACAAGATAGCCTAACACCATTGAAGGAGGGCAGATCAGTTGCAATCACATTGGACACTTTGAGTGTAACACTTCACTTGATTGCCCTTCATAGCCCGTCAGCTGTGGGGGCCGGCCAACAGAAGATGGAGGGCATACTAAAGTGTGCAATGTTATTGCACCTTATCTACCGTCTCATTGAAGTGCTCTATATTATGACAGCTGTGCGCACCATCAATATCCAAGTTAAAGGATGTCAAGTGTTTGATAGAAGGGTCATCTGTCCCTTGTTTTAAAAAGGCCGAAGCAGTAGGCTCCGAGGGGTTTTATTAACAGCTTGGTGGGCCATATGACAGTGAATTAATCCTTCTCGGCCCCACCACCCGAACCAGGGTTTCCCTTTATTAAATATCAAAATAAATGGTTTGAATTTAGTTCAGGTTTAACCAAATCCAATCTAATTGCAGATATTAGATCAGGTGATCGAGCCGCATACCCAAGCGCATGTCTGCCATTGACAGTGGCATATGTCACAAAGACACAGCATTTAGGGTCCCGTGTCTAGGGAGCACAAGGCACATGGACACATCATGTGACATGCTATTATATGTGCAAATATCATTTTATAACTTGTAATACTTTTAGTAACGATAAATTAATTTTTATATGTAAAATTATCAAAGCTATATTTTTTATAAATTAAATAATGCAAATTTTGTATAGACAAGCCCTAGTTTCCATTAAAAGAAACACACTGGCAAGCTTGAAAACTTGGTGCTAAAAACATTTCACGGATTCACAGAAATTACATAAAAAGTCTCACCTCACATTTTTGAAAAACTTGGTGAAATTGTGTAACTAAACGAAGCCGACGAACTCATTATCAACTTAATGTTCACAGCAATCAGACGCCATTTCACATTATGATTAGTCACTAAATTAAGAGTTTGGCATTCTAAATTTTCACTTCACGAAGTCACTACAAGAAATCAGACTTTTATTGGTGGTAAATTAACACTGGTAAAAGTGTTGTTGGTAATACATTTACTAAAGTTAATGCATAGTGCCATTGAATGGGTTTTTATTGATGCTAAAATAGCACCAGAAAAAAATCTTTTTTGACACTAAAATTGTCTTTTTTGATGTTTTTTTGATGTTTTTTTGATGTTTTTTAGTGTCAATAGTTTTTTTTCATTAATTTAATTTTTTTTTCATGTATAATTTGCTCATACATTCATTCAATAAAATAATGAACCTACTAATAAGTACATTCATTTAAAGATAAACCAACTCATACATGAACTGACTCACTCATTTTATTCATTCTAAAATGAACTAGCTCTCTTATGCATTGATATTTTTCATTCAATATGAATTAGCTCTTACATCAATTTTCCTATAACGGTTGAGTTACATCAAGGATCTGCTTTAAGCCCTTTCCTATTTGCTATAGTGATGGATGAGCTCACGAGATCAATTCAAGAAAATGTGACACGGTGTATGTTGTTTGTTGATGATATTGTTTTGATTGATGAGTCTAGAGCTGGGGTTAATGCTAAGTTAAAATTATGGAGACAGACATTGGAAGCAAGAGGTTTTAAGTTGAGTAAGAGTAAGACAGAATACATGGAATGTTGGTTTAGTAAGCAACGAAGTAGTGATGGGAGTGTAGTGAAGCTTGGTGAGCAAGAAATACCGGTGGATGATTGTTTCAAATATTTGGGATCTATCATTCAAAAGTATGGAGAAATTGATGGAGATGTAAATCATAGGATAAAGGTTGGGTGGATGAAATGGAAAAGTGCAACTGGAGTGTTGTGCGATCGTAGAATGCCATTGCGGTTGAAGGGAAAGTTTTATATGACGACTATTAGGCCCGCTTTACTATATGGTACATAATGTTGGGCTGCCAAGAGACATCATATTCAAAAAATGAGTGTAGCTGAGATGCGTATGCTGAGATGGATGTGTGGAAATACAATAAAAGATAAGATTCGGAACGAAGAGATACGTAAGAAGGTAGGCGTTGCACCCATTGAAAATAAGATAAGAGAGAATCGTTTACGGTGGTTTGGACATATTCGACGAAGGCCTAATGATGTTCCAATTAGAAGGATAGAGAAATGAGAAAATATATTAGTTAAAAGAGGTCGGGGTAGGCCTAGGAAGACATGGATGGAGGTGATACGAAAGGATATGAATGCTTTGAACCTCACCGAGGACATGGCATTGGATAGAAATGATTGGAGGAGAAGAATTCATGTGGAAGACCTAGAATGATTTTCTTTTTTGGTTCATATCGCCGACCCCAATTATTTTGGGACGAAGGCATAGTTGTTGTTGTTGTTTATTGTATGAATTAACTCTTACAATCATTCAACACCAAACACTTCATAACTTTAACCCTAACATTCACATACGAAAACCTTCAATAAACACAACATATACACATACATAAACATACAACTATCTTCATTCAATACTCCATAACTCCAACATTCACATATAAAACCTTGCAAGAAATACAATATATGCACATATATAAACACACAACTATCTTTATTCAACCCTCAATAACACAAACATTCACATATGAAACCTTGCAAGAAACACAATATATACACATACATAAATACACAACTATCTTCATTCAACACTCCATAACTCCAACATTCACATGTGAAACCCTGCAAGATATATATAATATACAACTATCGTCATTCAACACTCCATAACTCCAACCCTCCATAACTCCAACATTTACATATGAAACCCTGCAAGAAACACATATACTCATATATAAACACACAACTATCTTCGTTCAACATCCCATAATTTCAATATTTACATATGAAACCCTACAAGAAACACAACATAAACACATAAATATCTTCATCCAACAATCCATAACTCTAATATTCACATGTGAAACACTACAGGAAAATGAGATTTACTGACACAACTTTTGCGCCAATGAAAGTCTTTACTGTTGCAATTGTTGCGCCAGTGAAAGCATCGTCGGTAAAGCTTTCACGGGTGCAACTAGCATTCAACACTGGTGCAAAGTTGCACCAGAAAAAACTATGTTCATCGTCGAAAACTAGTCACAATGTTTTGACTAGCACAGTTTTGCACCAGCGATCACATTTTAACTGGTACGTATTTGAGCCAGTGAAACACATTTTCAATGGCATTAATCTGTGCCAGTGAAAATCAGTTGAAACTTTGTCACTGGCGTATGTTTTACTAAAGCAAGTTTGCGTCAGTGAAAACAGTTTTTTTTTCAGCTTATATTCCTGTCACAAATATATATAGCAGATACAAATAATCAATATCTTGCATAAATTCAGTAAATGGAAAATAATTTAACAATTACACTGAATGGGGAAAAAACTAACAATTACAATCAATATCTTGCAGCTACACATAGAAGTTCTATGAATGTTTGTATCTTGCTGATATTGGATGAGTTATTTTTATCAATCTCCAGGTAATAATACCCTATAGCTTGCTTTACATCATTTATGCCAGCTCTTGTAGATGACAATCTTCCTAATTGAGATGAATAATCAACATCAACTAGATCTGCGGTTCTAGGATGATGAGTTATAGTGACATTTTACTGTTGTCTCATAAAATTAATATCATTGGGCATATCAATGTATGTGGGGTTGCCATGAACCTTTCCTCCTTTGAAAACTTTCTACTTTACCCATTATGTTTCTTTTTTTCATCCTTAATACCCTGCTCTGTAATCTGCTTACTGATATTAGTATTAGCATTTTCACCGCATATTTCCTTTTGACTCAATTTATTCTCATAATCGCCGGAGGAATCAGGAGTTAGCTCTTATAATGGATGATCCTGTGTATGAGACCGGCACTTGGAAACCAATTCTAATTTGTCATCTAAACTTCCCTTCAATCTGTCTGCAACAGAAGAAACACCTGCAAGTTCATTGTGAATTCCAACCACCTCTGCGTTTCGATTGGGATGTGGGAAATTGACTACTGAATCCATGCTCATCATGTTATCCATAATCATTATCACTCTGTCTGCAAGCAAACGGTGAGGACGATAACCAGGGATCAGGGAATTCAGATCTGCGCAGACCTTTATCATTGTTATCATCATCATCATCATCACTTTTCATGATATCTACATGAACATCAGATCCCTCTGGACTACTAGAGCAATCACTTTCACTGTCACTGCTACTTGCATTTCCTCTGGACTTCTGCTTTTGCTCTTGCTTACACTTCCACTGTCACTATTGTCACTTCCACTCTCACTAGAACTGCTGCAATTTTTTCCTTCTTTATTAACAATGTTTTGGTTATCATAAAAAACACCATGAGATTCATGGTGCATTTCAGTATCTTTAAAGGCCACTGGTTCCCTTGATTTTGTGTTCAACTGAGACAGCTGCTGAAATTCTTCAGGCATGAGCTTCTCAGTGAAATTTGAACCACCAGTCACGCTTGGACAAATGGGAGACCTGAAGAGAAAACTTAAATTTTAGATTAGGCAGCTATTAATACTGTAGACAACATTCATCATGAACAAAGACAAACGTGTCTCCAAGTGTAGCAGGCACTTATAAATACCTAAGACAAACTTTAGCTAGTTGCAGCTCCAAAGTGGAAAAACTTTTATGCAGTTGCAATTTGATCCTAACACCAATAAAAGAAATGAAAGATCTCCTTTGGAGAACACACAAGTTTAGAAGGCAAACGAACAACTAGAAAAATAATTATGAAAGATATCTCTGTACTCATGAAACTGCAAAACTCAAGAGTAATGTAGGAACACATTCTTAAAATATACTAATCCAAAGGTGATGTCTCTCAAGGCTTCACAAGAATCGACCTGCATATTGGATATCTGTTTAAACTATTAGTAGTTACCAGAATTTTCTAAAACCACCTAAGTTTGTCTCCACAGTGCAAAATTTGTTGGCAGCAAGTACCCAGCTACTTAGATCAAAATGAACCGCCTAATATACGAGATAGTAGAAGAGGTAAGAAGAACCATTAAACAGTGGTTCTTACATCCTCACTGAGATCCTAAGACCTCAGATCACCTTGGAACAGAGATCTGAGACAATCAATGGCACTTTCATGAATGCACTAGAAATTTCTGAATGATAGGTTTCTTTTTGGATAGTGCAGAGTGAATTTCTCAAAGGTAGGCATGTTGAGAACTTAGATGCCATTTTGAAACTTTGAAAGAAAAATTAAACAATTTGGTTTTACACCAACTTTCTTTTTCACCCAAAGGAAAATATCTCCTGCTATTTTTGGCAGGAGATTATGGAAACCAAGACATGAACATTAAATTCAAGGGGAATAAATAAGCAAAAGAGAAGAAAAAACAAAACAGAATATACAAAATCTTATCCACATAAATTGATGTGCACTCAAAGCCATAAATCATATGATGCAAGCACAAGCTAGCATACATTTCAAAGTCGAAACTATGATTTAGACACAGGCTACCTTGGAAGGACATCAACGTCCTTCAAGTCAATAACCTAACTCTGAAAGGACCATATAACGTGTACACTGTTCCCATGATCATAATATCACAATTTCCAAGGTTGTGAATAATGGAGAACTTCACATACATGATTAGAACAAACATCATACTGCTTGACAATACTAAAAGAAATTCTTTACTGCCCATATCATGAAAACTATACCAAAATACATCTATCTGAGAAGCTTCAATCACCCTCAGGGATATGTAAGGGAAATGCAAGATGACAATCGTAGCCCATACCTTCAAAGGGACAGAAAATGCTTATCAATTAAGAGAACACAGTCTACCCATTGAACATTTATCAATGAGAAAAATCACCACCATATCCAGAAGAACAGATATTGAAAACAAGAGAGAAATCAGTTCAAGCTTACCTGAATGGACTTGCATAATACATGAGAGATATAGGGTTTAGTTTCAGACCCTTTCTTTAAACTAAAATTTCCATAAAAATGAGCCTCAGAGCCTCTCCAACAACAACACCCATTTGGTAAACTACTACCGGCCAGCTGATATTAATTTCCCCATACGATGCCACAAGAACTCCAAAACTGATTACAGACATTATGACAAGCATTCTGCAGCTCAAAACCTCAAAGCCAGCTGCTGCTCAGAGAATGAAAACAGCTACATGCACTGTCAAATTCCAATGAATAGCATTCATAAGGGTTGTCAAAAGATAAAAAGGGAAAATTAGCTATAAAGGAAAAGCTACATACTGATGGCTTTCAGCATTTGTGCAAATGCAACAGATATGTACAGGTATGCAGTGTTTCCCAACCACAAAGTCGTAGCTAACATTGCTCCAATTGGGAAGACAGAGGATGCATATCTAAATAGCCAAAAACTGATCAAATTTAATTAAAGTCCATGCATAACTTAAAATATATATATATATAATATATAATACAATATATATCCTATGCTAGTCCCACCCAAAACAAGATTCACACAAAAATGGTTCAAATATGCAACATGGCTACCCTTTATGCCCAAACTTGACTCTCCCATGGAAACATGTATACTGCATAAATTATCATAATTGCATACATAGCATGAGGTGAAGATAACATGCATATCGATTTGAACCTTTTCCAACTCAGTTATATGGGATGAGCGGTGTGGATATTCATATAACTGAATTGGAAAATTTACAAAAGAAAAGAGCATTCAGAGCAACAACGATAGCTATGTAACTAGTTCTAACATCAATATGTTTTCAACATTATGTCTTCAAGCCAACAAACCAACACACACACACACACACCTACAGAGCAGACACACACACGTCACTAATTTTCTGAAATCAACACTGAACGCACGTTCACAAATGCTATTCATTATCCTTCAGAAAAAGAAAAACATGGAACTATAGCATAATAGTAATTTTTATACAAAGGAGGAAAAAAAGTAATGTACAAATTAGAAAAATAGAGAATAAACAGCAATAGTGGGGTCACTTCCTTGTACAAAGAAACACATGCAGTTGATGTTTGATGTTTTGAATGATACCTGTTATCAGAGATGCACTTTTCTGACTTCACGGTTGAAACAACAAGAGACTCAGCTTAGATCTTCAACTTATCAATTTGTATACCATACAAAAAGCTTAAATTGAAGAAACAAAGGAAACAAGATTTTGTAAATGTACATTAAATACAAGAAATGAAATTTTTTCAAATTGGTTAATCTTTTAACATTTACTTGTATCACATGTTAGAGAAGTCATGACATGGTTACCAAGTTCACTATTTGCGCGGACAGCAATTCATGGCTCAATCTATGCCAGTGCACCCAGGACATAAAAATGAAAGAATGTAAAAATTTATTTGAAATGAAAGAATGTAAAAATTCAACCTTCCCATGAAGTCTCTCATGACTCAACCTTCCCATGCATCACAGAGGTTTTATGCTACCAGCTTTCTTTATTCATGTTCTTAATTCAAATGAAAGAATGTAAAAATTTATTAAACGGATAGAGTAAAAATTTATTTAGGCCCATGAAGTCTCTCATGCAAGAAAACTTGCGTTTAATCTCCTTCTTCATAGCATGACATCAAGCAAAACAGGTTTAGACAATTTAATAGACCTGAGAAGGGTGAGAGGCTTATCACAGAATAAAACAAGAGGGATCAGGAGAGAGATGGGATAAGGGACAGTAGGTATGGAATAATTTTTCAGCAAAAACTAACAACATTTTGAACGCCTAGAACAATTTTAGACACTAAACGTTTTATAAGATGCATCGTTGCAGAACACTCCTAGGAGACAACAAATCATCATGAACTTTGATACTAAAGTACCAGAAAAATGGGTTTTTGCAATGCATCATCCAACTGAAGAGGGGGAACAACAAAAATGTAAAATTTTGCATCAGTTAATCAGCAAAACCCTCAGTAGCAAAGGCTAGTTTATAAAATTGAGCAAATTGTCGGTTCTGAAATATAAAAAACATCTCATTCAAGTACCTAAACGCTACTAGACTGCCAAAACAGTGTAATCAGCAACAAACATGAGAAGGAAAAAGAGGAAAAATACTTTGATTTCTTGAATGACACTTCAGCAAACTGGCATGCTTAAGTCCACAAAATAAACATAGTAACTGTGGTGCACAAACAAAGCATTCCATCAGACATGTCGAAGCAGAATGAAGCCACACAAAATGACGTGATAAGCCTTTTCCCTATGTTTATCCTTGACAAAGCAAAAATCCAGACAACATATGACATTTCTCAAAAGGACGTGATAAGACTCAGTTTATCCCCAGGGCATTAGAATCAAGGACTATCAATATCCTCCAAAAACATATATGCGACCGTCAAATCTTCTTGAAAGCCCTTAATGAAAGCAACTTTTCAGAATTATTCCAAATGCCGAAATTCATTGTACCGAATGAAAAACATCAAATATATAATTGAAGAAATTCACAAACTGCAGATTCTGCGAACCAAAACATCTTTAATGAACTATTTGACAAAACCATCTAGACCTCCAAACCTTCACACAGGCTTTTAATCCAAACATCTTGGAAGAAAGATTTGAAACAGCTTTAATGGAGGACACGCCCAAACACTTGACACTCGCAGTGCCTTTGCTCGAATTCCTTCTTCCTAAACCCAAAAGATGAAGAAGAAGAAGAAGATACCTGTGAATCGAGGAGACACCCAAACCCTCGACACTCTCAGAATTCTTCGAGTCATCGCTTGGAAGAGATGAGGAGAGAGAGCACTACCTGAATCCAAATGCTACCGCCCCCGGTGTCTTTTTCTTTTGCGAGAGAGAAAAAGAGGAAAAGGAGGAAAGGGGGGGGGGATGAAAAAAACGGAAGGGAGAAAAACTGTTTCACATGAAATTTTATAGTTTTTACTGGCCCAGAATGGGGCTGTGCCAAAGATTTGAAGCGTTTCACTGGCGCAACTCATGACAGCACCCAAGATTGTGGTCTGGCGATATTGAGTTGCACCGACAATCTTTGGCGCAACCAGAACTCGCACGGGTAAAACACTTTCATTGACGATTATTGAGTTTGCGCCAGTGAAAACTCAACATCTCTGCCCTGCACCCGTGAATGCCAAATTTTTTTATCTTAAAAAAAAACAACATATACACATATATAAACAAACAACTATCTTCATTTAACCCTTCTTAAAGAAAAGATATTATGAAAGTTCATGAAGATATTCAAACAAATATGAAAAAATCATGCATATAAACAAAGTCAGGTATCCAAAAAGCAAGATTTGTTTCAAATATAGATAGACAAGTTTGAAAACTTCATGTATTACACGAAGGAGAGACAATCTCAAAATTGAAAGTGCACTACGGTTTTATACAAGGCTTGCAAAATAAACATAGATGAAAGAATTATATATATTTATATATATATATAGAGAGAGAGAGAGAGTAATGTGTTGGTTCTACCCCCTCAAAATCATAGTTTTTTGGTATTTTTTCTCACATCTAACACGATAGATTTGATCTATAGGTTTTGTTTAGTGGAAATTGGTTTTTGGATCACGGGAATAAATTTTTTTGGCTCATAAAAATACATTTTTCATTAAAAAATTATGATCCAAGAGTCGATTCTCACTAAATCGAGCATGCTAAACACATCTAACGGTTCAAATATATCATAAAACATCAAGTTCAAACTATGGGGCAAAATGAGAAAATTGAGCCTAAAATGTAAAGTTCTTATATATATATATATATATATGTGTGTGTGTGTGTGTGTGTGTGTGTGTGTGTGTGTGTGTTGGGGGGTAGGTGAGGTGGGTATGGGTGAAATTTGGATCTGGATAGGAGGTAAGGCATGGGGTGGCTCTTTTGGGATTTGATCAAATGGATTCAAGTCTACTTTAATGATAGGGTTTTCGGATATGGGAATATGGGTTCATGATGGGTTTAAGAAGATCCAATAAAATAGATTTAGACTATTCACATGATTCTAGATCCAAATATTCTTTAATTGGATTATGATGGGCTTTGGGAGAAGTTTTAGAGAAGGCTTCTTGGAACTGGACTGTACATAGGTCTCTTCTATTTGGGTATGGGTAGTTTTAAGGACATGTAAGACTCTCTATTTCTTGTCTCAACTTTGCTTCAACATTTTTGATAACTTTCCCTAAGAATGTGAGATTGGATCTTGGGGATTGTGGGTTATTTTGGACAAAAAAATGATTTTGGCTTGTGGATCTTGGGTGAGGTTGTAGCTTGGATTAAGAGTTGAAAAGTCTTGTAAATGGGGTCACCCTCACATTTTTTAATAGGCTGAACTTTCCAGAGAAGAAGAATAAAGTATGTCCTGCATTACTACTTTTTTTCTATGAAATACGGGGAAACCACCCTCGGAATCAGAGACCTAGTTGCACTAGTTAAGCCCGTCGTACTTACGATCACTTTCCCAACGGTGTAAACCTGTGGCATACCCATGGTTGCCAGTTGAGGAAGCGGGAGCGGGAAGCGATACGGGAAGCGGGAGCGGGAAGCCAGGCACTTTCAAAATTTTAGGAAGCGTGGGACCACTTAGGAGCGATTCGGGAAGTGTCTCGGAAGCGACCTAGGAAGCGTCTCGGAAGCGAGGGGGAAGCGAAAAATAAAAAATACAAAAAAATTGAAAAAAACAGGGGAAGCGCGCTTCCCATTAAAGGGAAGCACGCTTCCCATTAAAGGGAAGCGCGTCCCCCATTAAAGGGAAACGCGTCCCCCATTAAAGGGAAGCGCGCTTCCCAAAAAAGGGGGACGCTTCCCCCCACGCTTCGGAAGCGCGACGTTTCGCGCTTCCCCTTTTAGCTAGGCGCTTCCGGTAACCCTGGGCATACCCCTTGCCCCGAGGGAGTCACCCAACTTAAGCTGAGCAAAGGCTTATCCCTTGCCCTCATTTTTTTTTTTTTGAAAGATAAACTGGGGTTAGGAAGACCCCTACCAGTTTTATTTCACTATAAATTATACATCAAAAAATGTCCCTATGTTTAGGGGATCCAATTTAAGGGTTGATTCTTCCAGGATTTCCTCAAACTGGCCTTTGCCATCTTGGCAACAAAATTAATTTTACACTAGGCTCTCCTAACTCTGAACCCTCTATACCTATAGAAAAACCTCATTAGATGTATAGCTTCGAGCCTCAAGCTCACTCTCCCTTTCATAAATTTATGAATGTGACTAACCAGATTGGTCCTGCTGCTCTCCACAGTTACCTGACCCTCAGGCCTAATTTTTCTCAAGACTACCTCCCAATACTTCCACTCCTTTTCTCCTATCTCCCCCCCCCCCCCCGCAGCGTCTAAAAAATTTCCTCTATCATCCCTTATTGTGAACCCAGAGTGTCATCCCCTAGTAAAACAACCATAAAATTTAACTTTGACCCAACCTTTAGGCAGGGCAATCCAAGGGTCCAACCTACGCCAGTTTTGGCTGTCATTAGACGAGTTTTTTAATGCCTCCCTGACCTCTCTAGTAAGGTTTTTCTCCATAGTGGCCACCTTTTGGGAGTTGTCTTCAAAAACCACTTCATTTCGCAGCCTCCAAATAGCCCATATAAATGTTCTAAATGCTAACAACCAACTTCGATGTGTGCTTTTCTCTCAAAATCCTGTCGAAGCCCACTTTTACTAGCACCTCCTTAATTGAGCTTCCCGACCTCCATGTTCTCTTCGCAAGGGCATTCCGGAAATAGAGACGCTTAGGGTCTTCCTCAGCTTGCTTACAGATGTTGCACCTATTTGAAATCAACATTCCTAGTTTTTTTTAGCCTATCCACCATTAAAGGCTTACCTTTCTTAGTGAATTAAGGGGTGGTAGCTGCTCTGGGAAAATTATGTTTGTACCATACTAGCTTGTGCTCAGAGTCAGCCGCTCCTTGAAGCCTTCCTACATTGCCCTAGTGGATACATCCTCGCCATCTGACCAAATCACTGCTATAAGGGTTCCATGATTGTTGTTCATTAATTCTCTTCATCTCCGGTGGAAGGAGAAGGCCCTCCTCCTTAAGTCTGATTTGGGGAAAGCAATTGGCATGAATAACAGCATTAATGCATATGTGATAGAGGTTTGAGTATATCACTGATCAAGTGTTCATTGGAAATTGCTGAAAAATCAAACCTCCTAGGATCCAAGGGTCAAACCAACACTCAATCTTGGTTCCAATCCCCAACTTGCCAGCTGGTGTCATCTATCAGTGTTTGGGCCCCCAAACAAACCCCTTTCCAACCATGGGAAGACAAGGAGTTTTGGCCTAACTAACAAGATACATTCCTTGGAAAGATAATTTTTCTCCACCAGTTGCACCCAAGAATTCTCCTCTCCTTTAATCACTAGCCACATGAGCTTGGCAAAGCCAACTTTATTTACGTCTTCTAGATTTTGCAGGCCTAACCCACCCTCACTTGGAGGTTTGCTCACCTGGCTCCAACTTAGAAGATGACAATGCCTTTTGTCTTCGACTTCATTCCATAGAAAGCTCCTCATCAACCACTTCATTTCTTTAATCATAGCTGTCGAGATTTTGAAGTTGAGCATCCAGTAGGTTGGAAGAGCAAATAGAACTACCTTAATCAGTACCACCTATGTCACATAGGTGCGGCAATGCAACACTTTAAAAAAACTTGGGTGCGAGGGTATATATATATATATATATATATATATATATATATATATATATATATATATATATATATATATATATACTATGTCACATGGATGCCGGGGTGCGGCACTTTCAAAAAACTTGGGTGCGGGGGTGCGGCAAAAATATAAAAATTATATATATATATATATATATATATATATATATATATAAAGTCCAAAAGTTGGACATAAATGACCCTAGGTGCATTGACCGCACCCAGGATCAGGTTGACCACACCAGGTACCGCACTCGCATCGCATCACATCGGGTGCAGCACCTGGTTGACCGAATCTCTGTGACATAGTATATATATATATATATATATATATTTTAACAGTTAACAGTAACACTAATGAAATAAAAACTTTGATGAACTGCACAAAAATTGCAAACTTAGAATATAAAAACTTGCATAAAAGAGATAAAGGGGATTTTTAGTTAACAAACATGAAATGATTTCCACGTTATTTATAAATTTAAATACATAACATATGTATAAAGAAATGTTGATACACTTAAAAGAGATCAAAGTAGAACATTAAACTGAAGCATGCCACATTCCAGCAACAAAAACCCTTCAAAAAATTGCTAACCTCATCAACATTAATCAGAAATCAACAACAGCATCTACTTTTGACTGAAAAATAAGTTGATACAGCAAAACTATGAACAACTGAGGAGCAGTTTCAATCATGTTGTTGCAACTTATTTGACAAACAATATATGGTGCAAGAAAAAAAATCATGTTCCTCAAATTAAACGTATGTAAACATAACATTTCATGCATTTACCAACAGGAAAACACCAAGTTGCTTATGAAAAATGATCAGATGTTCCTATATAAAATTCACAATGGATAAAGCATAGATATTTTCATCCAAAGAATATCACAAAAATGCCAAGTTTTTTACTTAGTAATCTGCTAAACTATTCATGAGCTCACTGACATATGCATCTTTTGGCCTTGAATACTTGCTTGTGATGCAGATTTGAAAGACCACTGACATATGCATCTTTTCACGACCAGGCGAATGGAGTCACTCGATATGGCCGACCAAAATGGATGGACACACTATAGATCCAAGTGTGCACGAAGGAGGGAACAATCGATGCTTAAGAAAACATCAGCCTCTCAAGGAAAGGACCAGGGCGACCGGGTATGTGGCACTTGTTCATACAACACTTTAGACGCAGACTCTGCATCAGAGTCTACAAAGGATTTCAAAAGGTGTTGACTCCTTCATCTGCCCCTACTCTATAGACGAGGGGAAAGAGATTGAGAGAGAGAGATACATAGAGAGAGGAGAGAGAGAGAAGGGAGACATACCTGCTGGGTTGTCATGCCAGAATCGTCGCACCTTGCCCTTGCTGTTGTTGGGTTGGAGACGGGGAAGGGTGTCGGGGTCAGGAGGATCCCAGACCATTTCATCAGGCGATTTTTTTTTTTAAGTCCAAAAATTGAACACTTAAGACCCTGGGTGCGTTGACCATACCCAAGGTCGGTTTGACCACATCAGGTGCCGCACCGGCACCGGCACCGGCACCGGCACCCACACCGGCATAGCATCGCATCGACGCGGGTGCGGCACCCAGCTGGCCGAACCCCTGTAACATAGAGTACCACCCATTAAGTTGTCGAATGTGATTGATCATGTGTTTCTTGAGTTTAAAAGGAACAAAGATTGTCTTATCTCCACTCACCTTCAATCTGAGTGTCATTCACGTATAGCGATTGACTATGCAAAACCTTGAATGTTTATAGGGGAAATATTCCCTTTGCTCATAGCAGAGTTTAAGGATCGTGAGAGTCTCTTCATAACCATCACAAACAAGTATGGTAACATGGGGTCCCTTATCAATGTCCTTTGTTGCTCCAAAATTGCTGACTCACCATTGATTATGACTGCAAATGAAGGGGTGCTAATGCATTCCATGATTCTTTCATTCCATTCCTTTGAAAATTCCAAATACTCAAGAAAATTTAAGAACATGTTGGGAATGTAAAAGCAACATATATACCGGTTGACGTCATGGATGAGACAAGTGTTGGCGTAAGTACACAATATTCTCCTCACCCTATTAATGCCCAGGATGAGCCCAGGTTGTCAAGTCAATGGTGAGCAGGACCATGAACCTAACGAGAAAAGAGGACACCTTGGTTGCTCTCATCAAACAGCCATGCCTCAATTTATAGGGGGAGGAAAGTGAGTGGCGGGTTATTGGCATCTAACTCAAAACCCACATGATTGATTTCATCCTCCGAGACCTCTGCCAATAACTGATTCCTCTCCTCTGTCAAGACTTTGGGGAGGTCACCTCATTCCTCCATCAGCGGTGAGGTCTGTTCATTGGTGAACAATTGCTTAAAGAGTTACATCGCTTACACTTTGATGTCTTCTATTGAGGAAATCTCTGATCCATCCTTCCTAACCAACAGTACAAGCTTTTTTTACTGTATTCTTTTTTAATTGAGAGTGGGAGGAGGAGTTTCTATCTCCTTTAACCCATTTCATATGGGATTCCTGCCTCCACATCGCCTCTTCCACGATCTAGAGGCTTGTGGAGCTCCTTTCGAAGGAAAAGCTCTATGTTGACAACATATTTTGCTTGCTCAACTTGGGACTAGCACTTCTCCAATTCCTCATGGATACATTTGATTTAGGCATGAACCATACCAATCCCCACCCATTTCTTCAGCATCTATTTGACTACATCTAATCGAGCTACTAATTTAAACATCTCGCAACCCCTCACCTGCTTCCTCCACCCACTTTCACCATTGATTCACATTACCCATTCATAGACCAATATTTAAAAATTTTGAAAGAAGTTTTTGTATGCATACTTGGAACATTAGAGATCACCAAAGCATTGTGATAAAAAATGGTCTTGGGTAATAGCAGCTGAGATATTAGAGAAGAGTGATACTCAGATATCAGTAGCAAGCACATGATCCAGCTTCCTGGTTCTGTGAAGGGTCGTGGCCTGATTGTTATGCCAGAAGAACCTGAAACCTGAGTGGTGAATTTTCATTATCCCAGAGTCCTTTATCATTTTATTGAGTTGATAACTATCTGGATGTTTAATCCTTTACCCCTTTCTCTCAGAGAGGGATCGAGTAGTGTTCCAAACCCCTAAGAGGAGCCAAGGGGCATCTCTGGGGTGGTTGCGAAGGAGGTCCCAAAGAGGAGTGCATCTAATGGCTTCATTAATAGTATAGACTCCCGTCAGCATCAGTGTTTCTCCCTTCCGATCAATTAACACTATCATAATTTGTTCAGTAACCAACATCACTTCCACAAAAATCTTGCTCAGTTCCACATATATGGAATCTTGCTATGCTCTGAGCAAGCAAAATTGCCAACCAACTCAAAATTGTTGAATTGGCTCTTAAGACTAGGCAAGACGTCCTTTATAATTTTTGTCTCAAGCAAAAACACTACATTAATCCGACTTTCAGAGAGTGTTTGCTTAATCTGTCTTTAGGGCCAGCTCTTTTCCAAACCTCTAACGTTCCATGATGCTATCTCCATGGAAAACAATAGGGTTTGGTATGGTATTCACATAGCAAGATTTAGGATCCACTACAAGAAATCTGCGGATTAGCGATGGACATAATCCGTCACTAATCCATCGCAAAACAGTTTAGTGACGGATAACTTTCATCGCAATTTTCTAGTTGCTAATTAGCGACAAAACATATTTGTCACTACTTTCATCACTAATTTGCGACAGATTAGTGAATACCATGATCCGTCTCGGGGTCGTCGCTAATCCGTAGAGATTTAGTTTTGCGACAGATACACATCCATCGCTAATTTCATCGCTATTGTAGCGACGGATTACAATCCGTCGCAAAACATCGATCGATTCAGTTTTGTGACGGATAAATATTCGTCGTTAAATTGGAGGTCGATACTAATTAGTGACGGATATTATCCGTCGTTAATCCATCACAAGAATTAAAAAAAAATGCTTGAAATACAAATATCGAGAAAAGATTTCTCATTATACAATTTATATATCCTCTGTATAAAAAATAAAGTATACATAAAAAATACAAATACAAAGTAGGTGAAGCAAATTTAACACAAGTTATAAGTGAAACAAAATTAACAACCCAGTATAATCCTCGCCAAGTTCTAATTTGTTACAAGTGAACATATACAAAGAGTTTTGTTTGAAACAAATTCAACAGATGAAGCTAATCCTTACCAAGATTCGGATCATCGTCATTTTCATTGTCTCAATCTGCTCCTCCATCCATGCCTCCATCAGCTCCTCTACATTGATCATCTCTAGCATCCTACAAGAGAACCGAAATGTTAGTATTGATAAATAAAATATAATGAAATAAATTATATGCAATGTACTTAATCTAAAGCAATCAAAGTAACATGACTGAATGACACATAGACTAGCAATAAAGTGAAGAACATTAGCAGAATTCAGATGTGTTCTAAGGCTGACAAAAAATTTTCATAGTGATTCAATCATGCGGGTATGTGTTCTAAGGTTGTCAAAAAATGTCATAGTGATTCAAGCATGCATATATGGTTTATAAGATTGTCAAATAAATGTGTTATGCATCACAATCATGCATATACGTGTTATAAGGCAGTAAAAAAATTTTCATAGTGATGAAATCATGCTTATATGTGTTCTAAGGTTGTCAAAAAACTTTCATAGTGATTCAATCATGCATATATGTATTATAAGGCAGTTAAAAAAAAATCATAGTGATGAAATCATGCTTATATGTGTTCTAAGGTTGTCAAAAAACTTTCATAGTGATTCAATCATGCATATATGTATTATAAGGCAGTTAAAAAAATTCATAGTGATGACATCATGCTTATATGTGTTTTAAGGTTGTCAAAAAACTTTCATAGTAATTCAATCATGCATATATGTGTTATAAGGTAGTAAAAAAACTTTCATATTGATGAAATCATGCTTATATATGTTTTATGGTTGTCAAAAAACTTTCATAGTGATTCAACTATGCATATATGTGTTATAAGGCAATCAAAAAATTTTCATAGTGATAAAATCATGCTTATATGTGTTCTAAGGTTATCAAAAAACTTTCATAGTAATTCAATCATGCATATATGTGTTATAATGCAGTAAAAAAAAATCATAGTGATGACATCATGCTTATGTGTTCTAAGGTTGTCAAAAAACTTTCATAGTAATTCAATCATGCATATATGTGTTATAAGGTAGTAAAAAAACTTTCATAGTGATGAAATCATGCTTATATGTGTTCTAAGGTTGTCAAAAAACTTTCATAGTGATTCAATCATGCATATATGTGTTATATGGCAGTTAAAAAAATTTCATAGTGTTGAAATCATGCTTATATGTGTTCTAAGGTTGTTAAAAAACTTTCATAGTGATTCAATCATGCATATATGTATTATAAGGCAATAAAAAAACTTTCATAGTGATGAAATGATGCTTATATGTGTTCTAAGGTTGTCAAAAAACTTTCATAGTGATTCAATCATGCATATATGTGTTATAAGGCAGTAAAAAAAAATTCATAGTGATGAAATCATTTATATATTTGTTCTAATGAAGGCTGACAAAAAAAATCATAGTGATACAATCATGCAGATACGTATTCTAAGGTTGTCAAAAGAATGTCATAGTGACTCAAGCATGCATATATGTGTTCTAAGGTTATCAAAAAACTTTCATAGTGATTCAATCATGCATATATGTGTTATAAGGCAGTCAAAAAAAATTTATAGTGATGAAATCATTTGTATATTTGTTCTAATGAAGGCTGACCAAAAAAATTCATAATGATACAATCATGCAGATATGTGTTCTAAGGTTGTCAAAAGAATGTCATAGTGATTCAAGCATGCATATATGTGCTCTAAGATTGTCAAAAAAACTTTCATAGTGATTCAATCATGCATATGTGTTATAAGGCAATCAAAAACATTTCATAGTGATGAAATCATGCATACACGTGCTATAATGCTTGCAATAAAAATCCATAGTGATTTGATCATGCATATATGTGTTTTAAGGCAGTCAATTTTTTTTATAGTGATTCAATCATGCATACATGTGTTCTAATGCTAGCAATAAAAATTCATAGTGTTTCAATCATTCATACTTGATATTGTCACACAACAAATAAACTAATCAAGACAGAACAAATAAACTAACTTGCTAATTGCTGACTCTTTGGTTATATGATTATTGTTTTAGTTCATTGTTTAATTGCTTAATTGCACTTGATTATGATTTTGATGGCATGCCTGTTACTTGATACTATCACATACTGCTTATTCTTATTTCTGCTGCAAGTGATACTTTTTCTGTTACAGTTATAATTGCTTAATGTTAATTACTGCAATGAATAATATTTATGATTACCTATGCATGCTAGATATACTCTTATTTTTCATTAGTGACAAGTTATGGTTTTATCTCACTGGCTCGTAAGAGTTTTGACCTCATTTTATGGGGTGCAGGTGATGCTTGATAGGTGGTGCAATGAAGTTGATTTGTCTCAAGGACAGGACCCATGCTTCTAGATGCTCACGTGATTCTGGTGATCATTTTGGAGGAAGATCTCAAGTGAGAGAATTTTTGTAAAAGATTGCAAATTTAATTGTCTCAATTTTGTAAAGGAAAGCTCATTTTATATTTTTGCAATTGTTAAACTCCATCTATAACCCGCTCAAAGATTTTCAACTCGTTTTTCTCTTTTGACTTTTTTGGTTTGTGCAATCTTACAAAAAAAAATTGTCTCTAAAAATTTATAATTTTTAACTTGGTATTTTTGGGGTGTTATAGACTTTCTTTTTCTTGCGCCATTGATGCGGTGACAAATCTCAACCTTAATGATGTCGCTCATGTAAAAAAATAACACCAAGGAAAAAAAAAAGAACATAAAAACTGAATATGTTATTGAAAAGAAAAGAACATGATGCAATATGCTTTTGCATACAAGTATTTATAATAAATAAAAAGCACTACATGTTGGATTCTATGCAGCCTGAGATAAGGACGTCTTGATGCCTTGATAATATTAGAACTCTGCTTGGGGAACTTCAACGTTGATATGTTAGAACTCAATGACTTTTGATAGTCTTGACCGGTTAGAACTTTGAGTTTTCAGGACTTCAACATCTTTGATAAGAACAATACTTAACAGAAAAACAATTTGGACCTTGAGGTCCTTTGATAGATGTCTCCCTCAGTGTTGTGAGAGGCGTCCTCAGTACCTGAAGCGTACGGCTCAGAGGCGAATACGGCTCAGAGGCGAAGCACACGCTCAAGGTACTGAGGCATTGTACCGAGGAGTTTGAGCCTTGAAGCTTACTCTTCACATGGGTGAAGCCCACGCCTCTCATCGAGGCGCGCTTCGCCTCTGAGGCTAACGCATCAACTCCCGCCTCCTCCCCTTTCTCTGCAGCCTATGACCTTCACCCGCAGCATCCCCTTTCTCGGGGCTTTAAAAATTCTCAAAACAAACGAATCCCCACAATAAATAAGTCTCTAAACCTTGTTGACACCTGCTAATCAAGTTGAAAAATTGTCTCACCTCAGAGAGCTCGCCACCATCCGGGCCACCATCACCCACCTTGCCCGCCGCCGATCTTCCGCCACCTCCACCACTGTCAACGCCACCATCCCCCAAGAGCTCATCCGCTTCACCATCGTCCGCCGCCTCCCGCTCGGCCGGTCACCCGCCACTGAGCAGGACGAGTTTCCCTCCCCGATCGGCACGGCCTGCCAGAGCCAGCGAGAGCTCCTCCACCGCTTCATGAGCTACACCCCCTTCAAGTCCTGCCCCGACGACGCCGATCTCGCCGAGCGCTTCATCGTCCACGGCTGCTTCCCTCTTCCCCGCCGCCGCTGCTTCTCCCTCACGTCCCCCAAACCCCCCGCCGCCCTACCCACCACCCCCTTTCCCTCCTCCCTCCCCGCCGCCGCCATCCGGTGGTCGCGCTTCTCCTGCAAATCCTTCGATTGCCTCACCCGATTCAGCCGCCCGGGATTCGATCACTCCCTCGAGGCCCCCGAAATGGGTGGAGCAATCCGGCGTCACTGGCAATCCCGTCTCCTCCCCTTTCTTTCTTTTGTTTCGTGTAAACTGTAAAGCCCCCTTTTATTACTGGCTGTATTTCCACCGGCGATCAAAATATTTTATTTTATTATTTTGATCATGAAGGGTACCCTTCAACGCCTCGAGGCGTAGGCCTCGCTCTCAACGCCTCGCTTAGCCTTATCGCATTTAACAACCTTGGTCTCCCTCTTCCTCGGTCTCTTGGCTATCTTCATTTGCTGCCATTCTCTATTGATTTCTTGTGGATGCTCATCCCTAAAGGGTTTTATCCTACACCTATAAGTCGCATGGTTGATGACTCCATAAAAACCACAATCCCTGATACTGACTTCCTGATTTATAGTTTTGTTTTCCTCGATTTCAATTTCAATCTATGATGAGGGGGAGAAATCTTGTGGCACTTTCATTTTTACTCTCACAAATAGACAGTGCTCCTTTGAGTGTGTGTAGGAATCCACCTCCAAGAATTCACATCCTTTAGAGATGCTAGCAGTAGCCCTGGCATTGGAGGCCATAGCAATTTAAGGGATTGAAACATGAAATCATATTCCACATGCCTTGAGGCAAGGTCCCCAGGGAAGCTAGCGATCATCGTCCACCTCTTCAGCTGGATGAGTTGATTGTCCGACTCGCCGGAATAATCACCTTCGATTTCCAAACTCTCCCTGCTATTCGAACTGGGTTCCCTCTGTGTTTCCATCTTCTTTCCAACCACCTTTGCCCAGGAAGGCTTTGCCCTATCTTTTGAAATCTCTATACTTTCGACTTTCATCATCACCTCTGCACCTCTATCTGTGGATCCCATTCCTCCTTCCAAGGGTGGAGGCCTCCAATGGAGTTCCACCATATCACCCACTTTCTGGCCGTCTTCCTCCTCTTTGTCTTTCATCCCTTTTTGCCTTATCCCTTGCCTTCATTAATGCAAGGAGTTTGACACTCATGGGAATGGAACCCTGACCACTCGTATAGTGACCAAAGCCCTCAGAATTGCACAGTATCATTGTGAACCAGCCAATTCAAGCCGATTCATGCCAAAATTTATTCAATATGGGCTATTTCTTAATATTCTAATATTTAAAAAAAAATCGATATTTTTATAATATTTTCTTAATTTTTAGATATTTTTCTTAATTTTTTAATGTTTTTATATTACTTAAAATGGCTGATTCAGATCCATTTGCTTCGAGATCCGTAGGAGTCGATTCTCTAAATCGTTTTAAAAATTGATTCAAAACTGTTTCTTCTTCTTCTTCAATGTACGGACTCAGGTTGGAACTTATCGAATGTAAGATAATTAAGTTTGAAGTTGTATTTGGACTCGAATACATAAAACTAGTATGGAACCCAGATCCGATTAAAGTGTATCCCTTAAAGATCAGATGTATACATATAATCGGGTCTGATCTTGTCGGACTTTAAGTTTGGCCCAGATTTGTATTATGACTCAGATATGAGAGTCCAACTCAGATCTGGCTCTGCTCACTGTACCCGATTAAACAAACTCGAAATCGATTAGATGTCTGCCCCAAACTAAACCAAACCATTTGTCAGATAATCGGCGAAAAAAATCATAGCTCAAACCAAACCCATACCACATTGTTACTTGGGCTGGGTTGGAGCTGACCCAAATTGCATTTGAGTTGTTGTCTTTCATATTCATATCTTGACGGGTTTGGGTCGGAGTACCTCAGACAAACTCGACCTATTGGCAGTAGCGCTGTCAATGGGTAAGGCTTGTACTGAGCAATCAACCGGATCCGTTCCAAGGTATGGGCATAAAAAGTGCTGACCTAAATAGTATTAGAGTAGAACTGAACCCGACCCGAGCAATATGCGGGCCAGGTTTGGTTATGATTTTTGCTCGGTACCCAAACCAACCTGATTTTTTTTGTTGGGTACCGGATTCGATCCGAGCGTTTTACATGTAATTTTAATAATAGTAAAATTCTGAAATTATATAGATCAGGGTTTGGGATTTCATTTTTTGTGACCCGGCAAAACCCAAACCCGAACCGAACCCGATAAATTGTTATTTGGGCCGGTTCGGGTACCGGACCCGTTCTTGCAGCCAAATGAGATATTTGAAGCAAGGAGCAGCGAGTTATTATTACTTTAGTAACGCATAGAGCCGCGTGCGTCTATTTTCAGGCTTTTAACAGGTTGGTTCTCTGTGAATGACCAAAAAAAACACGTCTAATTTTACGTTAGAAATAAACTCCAGTCATCAAGCCTCGTTAGCTAAAGCGCCAGCTGTAAACGAGAGTGACGTAATTTCGACTTAGGGGACAAAACTTGTACAAACCCCAAAGATCGGATGGCAATGCCATCGGAGACTTAATTTTTAAATGACAAGGATGTCAAAAGAGAAAGGAGTCATGCACCAAAAACCCTGTTGCTCTCATACACAGGGCGCTCGGCCACTTTCCAAAACCTCTCTCTCTCTCTCTCTCTCTCTCTCTCTCTCTGTTGTAGTCAGTTTGTTCTCCTGAAGGCATTCGGTACTCTCTCTCTCTCTCTCTCTCTCTCTCTCTCTGTGTGTGTGTGTGTGTGTGTGTGTTGAAGTCGGTTTGTTCTCGTGAAGGCTATCGGTATGTAGTCTCTCTCTCTCGAATCGATTTTTTTCCCTAAATCAATCCCCAATTTGCTTACCTTCTAGATGATTTTCTTCATTTATTCGATCTTTCCTCTTCCGTTGTTTTCTGTTTCTATTTCTGATAAAGATGGTTTCTTTCTGCCCTCTTGTTTCAGTTTGCTCAAGTTTTTTATTGTATTGATACTTTCATTTCGATGGTCTTTTTTTTTACTTGGTAGCATCAACTTGTTCCAAATTTGCTTTTTTCCTTGCGGGCAAACCCTAGAAATTTAGTTCAGTGGGTGAGTAGAAGAAGAAAGACGATTCCTTTGGCGAGGAGTCTTCAATGGATTATTTAAGGGATTTTTGGGAACGAGCAGTTTCGTTGGTGGGCTTGTTTCCCACTACCGAGCTGAGGGATGGACCAAGTTTCTTAAACTAACACATCCTTAATATTGTTTTTGTATGAAATGTCTTTCGTGGTATTTGATTTTCTTATTAAAAGTCAGTTTCACATGAAAGAATTTTCTCTTTCTCGTGCCTGAAGCAAACTCTCCATAAACGACTTGATATGCTCCTCTGATGCATATTTCTCACAAAAGATTTCTCTTTGTTGTGAGTGTTCTGTATGCCATATTGGTGATTATGTGTCTCTCTCTGTGATTGCGTGATCAGGGGCAAACCCGATTGAGTGTAAGGAATGATGGCCTCTTCTACCGAGATTTCTGCTTCCAAATTTTTAGAGGTATGTTTTATTTTGTTGGTGCATGCTGTTTCTGTTCTTTTCTTGCTAAGCATCGATTTTTATTGATGGTATGATTTGAATAATGTTGGTGTATGTCTAAAACATTTGGTTTCTCGTGGTCTACTTGTTTGATGAAATTGGTGGTGTCGATTTTGAACCGTTTTCGTGCAGGGCACTTGGAGGAAAAAACTGCCTTTAGCTAGAAGCCCATATGGTTGTAACCTGTTATGGAACAGTAGATTCGGGCGAGGAAGAGTGTGCTATGGGAGGTCGTCTAGAATGCCTCATTTAGCTAAGAGCAGAGGCGGGTCCCCAAAGTGTGTATTGGGGGTTGTTGAGGGAGAATCTGGTCGATTGAATCAGTTGCAGTTGCCTGAAGTGGTGCACTTTTACCGGGTTCCATTTCTCCGGGCAAGTGCGACGGCCGAGTTCTTGAAGGTTGTCCAAACGAAGATCTCAAGTGAAGTCGTTGGTATCAAGACGGAGCAGTGTTTCAATGTGGGGCTGAAATCTGCTTTGTCGGATGAGAAGCTTGGCATACTCAAGTGGCTCCTCAGGGAAACTTATGAACCTGAGAATTTGCAGGATAGGAGTTTCTTCGATGAAGAGATTGGTAGTGGTTCTACAGTGTTGATCGAAGTCGGGCCACGTCTCTCTTTCACGACTGCATTGTCTGCTAATGCCGTTTCAATCTGCAAGTCATGCAATTTGATGGAGGTGGAGCGAATTGAGCGTTCTCGGAGGTACTTGCTGTACCTTAAGGATGAATTCAGTGGATTGGGAGAAGACCAAGTCAGGGAGATCGCATCCATGCTGCATGACAGAATGACTGAGTGCATATACCCCAGCAAGCTGACCTCATTCAAGACTAGTGCTGCTATTGATGAAGTTGAAGAGGTGCATGTCATTGAGAGAGGGAAAGAGGCATTGGAGGAGATCAACCGAAAAATGGGTCTTGCTTATGATGGACAAGATATCAGTTACTATACGAGGCTCTTTAAGGAAGACATTAAGCGCAACCCAACAACAGTAGAGCTCTTTGACATTGCACAGTCAAATAGTGAGCATTCTCGGCACTGGTTTTTCAATGGGAAGCTTGTTATTGATGGACAACCTATGGACAGGACACTCTTTCAGATCGTGAAGAGCCCCTTACAAGCAAATCCTAACAACTCCGTCATTGGTTTTAAGGATAATTCTAGTGCTATAAGAGGATTTAAAGTGAGTCCATTACTTCCAAAAGCACCTGGTTCACCTTCACCATTGTATGTATCTTCCAATCAGCTTGATATTCTATTCACTGCAGAAACTCACAATTTCCCATGTGCTGTGGCTCCCTACCCTGGTGCAGAGACAGGGGCGGGAGGTCGCATAAGAGATACACATGCCACAGGGTTGGGATCATTTGTTGTTGCTTCCACAGCTGGCTATTGTGTGGGTAACCTTAATATTGATGGTTCATATGCTCCTTGGGAAGATACCTCTTTCTCTTACCCATCAAACTTGGCTCCTCCCTTGCAAATTCTGATTGATGCAAGCAATGGTGCTTCTGACTATGGCAACAAGTTTGGGGAGCCACTCATTCAGGGTTTTACACGAACATTTGGGATGAGATTACCAAGTGGAGAGAGGCGTGAGTGGCTGAAGCCTATAATGTTCAGTGGAGGCATCGGACAGATCGATCATAGGCATATAACTAAGGGAGAACCTGAGATTGGAATGTTGGTGGTAAAGATCGGGGGCCCAGCATATAGAATTGGCATGGGTGGTGGTGCAGCATCAAGCATGGTTAGCGGGCAGAATGATGCAGAGCTAGACTTCAATGCCGTTCAGCGTGGGGATGCAGAGATGGCACAGAAGTTATATCGTGTTGTTCGTGCATGCATAGAAATGGGGAAAAATAACCCAATAATCAGTATTCATGATCAAGGTGCTGGGGGTAATTGTAATGTTGTCAAAGAAATAATTTATCCTGAGGGTGCCAAGATTGATATTCGATCTATAATAGTTGGCGATGATACAATGTCAGTCTTGGAAATATGGGGTGCTGAGTACCAAGAACAAGATGCATTGTTGGTGAAACCAGAGAGCAGGAGCCTGTTGGCCTCAATATGTGAAAGAGAAAGGTTGCCTATGGCAGTTATTGGAACCATCAATGGTGATGGGAGGATTGTGTTGGTGGACAGCTTTGCTATAGAAAAATGCCGTTCATCTGGACTTCCTCCACCCTCTCCTATAGTGGATCTAGACCTTGAAAAAGTACTTGGGGACATGCCTCAGAAACAATTTGAATTCAAGAGGACAATTGAAGCTCAGCAGCCCCTTCAAGTCAATCTTGGGATTACACTAATGGATTCCCTTAACAGAGTGTTGCGTCTCGCTTCAGTCTGTTCAAAGCGCTTCTTGACAACCAAAGTTGATCGATGTGTAACAGGTCTAGTTGCGCAGCAACAAACAGTGGGTGCTTTGCAACTCCCCCTTTCTGATGTTGCTGTCATTGCTCAGACTTACACAGACTTAACTGGTGGTGCGTGTGCTATAGGTGAGCAACCAATCAAGGGTTTATTGGACCCCAAAGCAATGGCTAGATTGGCTATTGGAGAAGCACTGACAAATCTTGTATGGGCTAAAGTTACATCACTGGGAGATGTTAAAGCTAGTGGAAACTGGATGTATCCTGCTAAACTTGATGGTGAAGGGGCTTATATGTATGATGCTGCTTTAGCTCTTTCAGAGGCTATGATTCAGCTTGGTATAGCCATAGATGGTGGAAAGGACAGTCTATCTATGGCAGCTCATGCATCTGGTGAGGTTGTCAAAGCACCTGGGAATCTTGTCATTAGTGTGTACGTGACCTGCCCAGATATAACAAAGACAGTGACACCAGACCTGAAGCTTGGTGATGATGGTGTTTTGCTGCACATTGATCTTGCAAAAGGAAAGAGGCGATTAGGTGGTTCAGCTTTTTCTCAAGCTTTCAAACAGGTTGGTGATGATTGCCCTGATGTAGATGATGTTATGTATCTCAAGCTAGCATTTGAAGCTGTTCAAGAATTGATTGATCAAGATCTTGTCTCAGCTGGTCATGATATCAGTGATGGTGGCATGATTGTATGCATCCTTGAGATGGCATTCGCAGGAAACTGTGGAGTTCATTTGGATTTGACATCAAATGGCAGTGGTATCTTCCCAACACTTTTTGCTGAGGAGCTTGGCCTTGTTCTGGAGGTTGCAAAGGGTAATGTTGATTTAGTCAGGGAAAAACTTGGTGCGTTCAATGTTTCAGCTGAGGTAATTGGCCATGTTACTAAATCTCCCACTGTAGAAGTCCTCATTGATGGCAAACCTCAATTGAATGAGCAGATGACCCTCCTTAGGGACTTGTGGGAGGAAACAAGCTTTGAGCTTGAGAAAATGCAGAGGCTACCATCCTGTGTACAACTAGAAAAAAAAGGCCTGAAAAGTAGGCATGCACCTTCCTGGAAATTGTCTTTTACCCCTAGTTTTACAGATGAGAAGCTGATGTGGATGAGTTCTAAACCAAAAGTGGCAGTCATACGTGAAGAAGGTAGCAATGGTGACAGGGAGATGTCAGCAGCATTTTATGCTTCTGGTTTTGAACCTTGGGATGTTTCAATGTCAGACCTTTTGAATGGGCGCATATCCCTGGAAAGCTTCCGTGGAGTTGCATTTGTTGGTGGCTTCAGTTATGCTGATGTATTGGACTCAGCTAAAGGATGGTCGGCATCAATAAGATACAATAAGTCCCTTCTTAGTCTGTTCCAAGATTTCTTTAATCGCCCTGATACATTCAGCCTTGGGATTTGTAATGGCTGTCAGCTCATGGCACTCCTTGGGTGGGTGCCTGGGTACAAATTGGATGACATCAGCACAGCTGGTGATATCTTACAGCCAAGGTTCATTCATAATGAATCTGGGCGTTTTGAGTGTCGCTTCACAAGTGTGACAATAATGGATTCTCCATCTATAATGCTGAAAGGTATGGAAGGCAGCACATTTGGTGTATGGGCTGCCCATGGTGAAGGACGGGCTTACTTTCCTGACAATGCTGTCCTCAATCATGTACTTCAGTCTAATTTGGCCCCAATCAGGTACTGTGATGACGATGGTAATGTGACTGAAACTTACCCTTTCAATCTTAATGGTTCTCCATTGGGTGTTGCTGCACTTTGCTCTGAAGATGGAAGACACCTTGCCATGATGCCACATCCAGAGCGCTGTTTTCTGATGTGGCAGTTCCCATGGTTCCCTAAGGAATGGGAAGTTGATAAAAAAGCCCCCAGTCCATGGTTAAAGATGTTCCAGAATGCTCGTGATTGGTGCTCCTGAAGAGGTAACGTTGTCAAGGAAATATGTTCCAAAACATGAATGACCTTTTCTCTTCTTTTTTGGTCATCACTTTGCCATTTACATTGATTCTTTGTGGCTTTGTTCGTTGAGAATTGCATGTGGTCACGTAGGCATTCATGGGTTTCATATGGTAGCTGCTACTGAGGATGCTAAACTGGTGTTGATTATAAAAGTATGTCTATTTTGCTGTTCATTTGTTACTGTTTAACTTAGAGGAGTACATAACAACTTCAGTGGTAGAAATGCTGTATTTAGCATTGCTTAATGGCTGTTTCTATGCCTTCAAAAGGGATTATGTATTCTCTAGCTAAGTTATCTGTTGGAGTGTGGAATTGTTTTTTATTTTCGTTTAATTGTTTCAGGTGATGTGTATAGTAAATTTCTGTTGAACAGAGCAGCATTGCTAAGTACTTCCACAAGTTTTGGGGTTTCAAAATTTTCTTGGCAAAGAGATATTTTTTGGTTGCGGATGAGCTTGGAGCAAGTAAGTCTAATGTCTGCTGTTTTGTTCCTACTTTTTGGCTTTTGATTCTTTTTTAAATATTTCTGTTCATTGTTTTCTGTTGACTGTTGGCTTTTTGTATATTGTTTATCCTCACCATCTTGTGACTGTGGAGAGCTTCTCTTGAGTTCTATTGTGAGTTGTCTTGATGTGCATAGTTGCTGTTTTGGATGGAGTTTACTGGTCATGTACTAATTGGCATTCTTTCCTGAATGTTTATTTGTTGGTTGGTTGATGAACAACGTTCACAAAATTTGTACTTCTGCCAACTGGGTTGATTTTCTGGCTTATATGACTTGAATAATTTGTTTCTTTTTGAGCATTTTAAAAATTGCCAAGACTCAAATTTGAATAATTTGATTAAATTCATTTTATTCCTAAGTGCTCTTTTTTCCTCTATTTTTCTTTTATTGCTTTTCTTTTTATTGGAGTGGACGAGATGTTTGGAGTGCAAAATCTTGTATGCCCACTATACTTCATCTGCAAGTTTCAGGCATCTAGTGATTTACCTCTTTCCAGATTTAGTTTGCTACAGGCATACAGCCTGTAATAGTTATTATTCGGGACAGAACCGTGTGTATGTCTTCTCCTGATTCTATCATTTCTTTGTTACTAACAATCTTCATTCTGAGACGTGCGTCATAGTGTCATGCACTCTCTTTTGTCCTTAATTCATCTTCAACATGTTCACTAGCACCCCCTTCTCCCGTGCTTTTGTTGCCGAATGCTGAGAACTGCTGAGAATGAGAAACCCTTCAAAAGAAGAATCTGGGTCCAGTGCTGGAATTGGACAATGTAACGGAAAGCAAGCTGAAAATTGCTAGCACCTATTGGCTGGACATTGGGGCTTCACTGTTTGTACTAGGTGGCATTAATTTCATAATACAAGGTAAAGGGAAACCAGTTGAGAAACAGTTGCGCTGAGCTAGGAGCCTTGCCAGGAAAGGAATAAGGAACAGTTACAACTCTAAGAGGTTGCAGTGAAAATGGAATTCTATATGCAAGATTTCCCAGCTCACTGTTGTACTCACAATGACCTGCTTTAGAACAGGGCTTTGGCCACCCACTGTACTTGAATCAAGGAATCCTTGTTCATCCTTTCAATTTGAATCATCAGAGAGAGTACTCATAAATCTTTTGATACGATCCCTCCCAATCAATGGGTTGGTCCTAGAGGCTGAAGCCTCAGACTGACTCTGCAACATCCACATTCTCTGCTGAGGAGATCTCTTCTGTTATCATGGAAACTGCAGAGCTTCACCAATGAAAAACTAACAGTACTACTACCGTGTGCATCAGCAAATTCAATTTCTTGTTATTGTTTCTTTTAATTGTCCAGATCCACAAATCACATCTTACATTTTCCATCAGTCCCTGGCTGCTAGTTTCACACCAAGGTCCTGCTGATCCAACTTCTCTTCGTGTATGCCTGTTGGCCTATCCAAACTATGTGGGCTTTTGTAGTAGCAAGCCATGATTCTTTAAATCCGGTAACTCTGAAGCACCCCCATGTAAAATGGTAGAAGCACCTGAATCTGGGGCAGAGACAGAGGATTTCCTAAGATCTTGCTGATGTGGTCCTTGATCAGCTCAATGTGATGTATCATTGTCATGTTTATCAACATGGATTTGAAGAATATCTTTGACAGAATGTCCTGAACCTCAAATTCCACCTAACAATTTGTTTTTATCACCACCTGCATTTTCTGAACAACTTTCTTTAGCCTTGATTTTTCCAGCAGATCCACCCCAAGACAGGCCAAAAGTTTGCTCGATCAGACTGTCATCTTTCTATTAGCAATTCGAAATATTTCCAGAGCTGTTTTTCTTACACTGCTGTATTTAATGCTATTGTGCATGGAATTGCTGCCTTCAACTGTTTGGATTTTAACATGAAAAAAAGGAGCTATAAATAAAATGGGGGAAAGAAAGTAAAATCAGCCTTAACAGCATAACAGCACACTAACATTTACCCAAATTTACACAATATATGAGATCAAGTGTCCAATGTGCGCATGTTCACATTTATGAAAATTCTCCCATGTCCAAGTAATTTCAGCTAATATTGAAAACTGCTTCAGTCAAGCGGTGAGGAACCAATGACTAAAACCCAAAGTTATCTAAAAAACAACTGGCACCATGCGACTATGATTTCAACTGCCAAACACCTAAAGCCATGCACATTCTTTTGCTTCCTTTGTGTCTAACTTGCATTGACAGATCAATTATTTCATCAAAATTCACTGCTTTTCTTAATATGTCGCCCATAATGCTACAGAAAAATGATGTTCTATATGAAAATAAAGGTTCAATGGTCAATCAAGTGGATAGGCCAGCTACCTACAAATTCTTCTACCCGACAGATGAAATGGGGTGGCCTACAATCTTTTGAGGCAGCAACTATGCAGTTGTAAAGTCAATAAATTTATTTTTAAGGATCTGCCTTTATTCAAGGTTTAAGCTTTGTATGCTTATGTTATGCAGATTCATCGAAATGGCCTTGGCTGTTATAATGTGTCGCTGCAGTCGAAGGAAATTTTCCAATTGTTCCTTGTTTTGTGCTTTCAAAGGAAATTATGTTTGTTGCATAACCTTGAAATTTTGGTGATGTGTTTGAAACCCCTCAACCAAATTTGTGTCCTTTTGTTGTTTACTTGGCCAAATGTTTTATGACTTCTGCATATGAAATACTAAGGGTGCTTTGGTTGGTTATTCAATTGTAATCCTGTGGTTACTATCAAGTTAGGCAGTTTGGTTCCTCTCTTTTACTGTTGGAACAGTATACGTTGAAGATCACTGTCAATTGAGGGCATCTCTTTCTTGTTCTTTTTTTCCTTTTTACTGTTGAAGCAGAATTTATCGAAGCTGCCGTCTTTTCTGATTGACTCCTATAATTTTTGGCATGTCCAAGTTTTGTACAAGTGGAGAGGCTCTATCAGTGCTTCATCAACAACGGTGGCTCAACATCAAGTACAATTATTATCAATGCCATAGCCGGGACACTTTCATCTTCACAACACATTTTCATAGGCGTTTTTAAGTTGCAAATGAACTTTGTCCCATTTAACTTTACTTGCATGCATCCTTACTGTCCTTAATTTATTCTGTAAGTTCATGATAATCATGTTTAATGACTCTTTCTCTGATATTCTATTAGCCCATATGTATGTTTTGTAGTGAAGAAAGCGTAGCCACACTAGCGTTTTAAAAACCAAATTGTTGTGGAAATAAAGAATATGTTTTATGATAGTCTTTATTGCTCTTCTTAAATTGCCTGAAGGTGATGTTTATCGTTGTTTGTGGCTATTCTCTTGTGGGACATTCCTGAGGATGGTGCCATACTTTTTTAGTAAATTATCCTCCTTTTTTGTGTTTGGGGTTGTTGATTAGCATCTCTAGACAAGACTATGATGATGCCTTTCTAGATTTTTACCTTTTTATCTTCTTTCGGTTCTTGTACTTCCAAGAGGAGGTATTATTAATTATCCTTGGGATGTAAACAGTTCGGGTTTGGGTCTGATGTAGCTAATACCATATCCGACTGATCGGATGTTGGCTAAACAGATTCAAATTCAGATTCACATCCTGACAGTAAAAAGCCCATGACAATTCTGGCTTTTTACATGTAAACGGATTCTGATATCCGTCAACTCTGGCTATTCTTCGTATTTGATACCGAAAAATTGAAACCATATCTACATCTGACTATAATCAGATATGGTTTTGGCTTATCAAATTCGACTAAACAGAATCGGATTCTGTCAAATATCAGATAAAATCTGATCCATTGACATCCCTAAGTTATCCCGAACTTGTTATTTTCTGATACAAGTAGAGATGCAGTTTGTGATGCTGGAAGCGTTCAAGAAATTCTGAGCTCACGTTTCAGACTTTCTTGATTTCCATATCACAAGTATGATATCATATTCAAATAGGTTAATTTTTCCTGTTTGTCGTTTGCACCTGACCTTTGTGTCACTAGTGTTGTGTGTTTGAACCAATGTTAGAATAGTATCGGACCTTGAATTGATATTCAAGGTCTTTTCTCCATCCTGAATTCTGTTCTAAAGAGGATAAACAAGGCCTTAAAAGTTTTTGCACGGGGAAGCAAGGATGGCAAACCGATAAGTGCCCCAATCGGTTGGGAAGTGGTTATATTGTCGATATCAAAGGGCGGTATCGGGATCAAGGACTTTTGGCGCTTTAACAACGCCTTACTAGTCAAATGGTGGTGGGTGATTGCAAATGAGAATGGGGTGCTGCAGTGGTACTGAGGAAAAAGTACAGCCTCCAGGGTTGGCCATTGAACTGGGCGGATTGTGCAAAATGGAGGTCCTGTTTAGGCTTTTGGAAAGGTTTGCTAAAAGTGTTTAAGATTTTTATTTTGAGAAGTAGGTGATGGGTGCAAAACACAGTTTTTGAAGGGATGTGTTGGCTACGGAGGTGTGGAGGTGTCTCTCAGGAGGTTTTCTCAGATTTATTCAAGATTAGCAGGGGAACTGGTGGCGTGGTGGGGAGTTTTTGGTCAGCTTCGCTCCAGTGGCAGGTCACTATTGCCTGGGGTCACAATGCACACACCAACCAGCAACTAGAGGGTCTATTGAGTTTGTTGGCATGAGTCCAGCTTTCCAGCAGGGATGATAGGCTATGGTGGGTGCACGAAAATGATGGAGACTTCACAATGGCTTCATGCTACCGTGCACAACGAATGTGGGCAGCTACGTGGCTACTAAATCACTGCCTTTGGGGGGCTGATTTGCCACAAAGAGCTTCACTGTTTAGGTGGCTTGTGCCCCATGGTAAGTCCAAGACAGATAGCAATTTACAACGCAGGGGTTTCAGCCTTGCAAGTAGGTGCAGATTATGTGAGAACGCCATAGACTGTAACGTCGCTGAATGTATATGGTTTGAACTACATCGGTCCTTCTGGAATTGGGAGGTAACTCAGCTGACTCGTCGCCCACAAGACCTATTCCTTTCCCATCGTTGTGACAAGGTTGATATTGAATGGAGATGCTGGATTTTGATCGCTTGGCAGCATATGTGAATTGCACAGGAACGAGATCATTTTCAGCGGAGCAGCCCCAAAATTTCAAGCTAGATCATTTTCACCGTATAAGCAGGGAAGTGCGATAAATAAGGACAATGAAGATTGAGAATGGCGTTGGGGGCGGGCTGTTGCCTATGCAGGCATAGAATCTCACGGTTTTTGTGTTTTATGGATGACTTCTTGTCATTCGTTTGGGATTGGAAAGTTGGATTCTTGCATTATCTGCCATTGTAAAGTGAAGGTATATAAATAATATGCATTTTGCCTTCCTCAAAAAAAAAAAAAAATTCAAATCGATTAACCATTTTTAAAATTTACTTAAAAGTAAACCGAATCAGCTCAGTTTTGTATCGATTTTTGGTCGATATGATATGAATCGCCTGATTCAGGCGGGTTCACAATGATATTGACAACATTGGTTTGAAGTGTTCTGATTTCTTTGTTAACAACTTGGTTTGAGCTTATCAGGGGCCAGATCAAATGCAGCTGAGGCCGGAACAAGTTAGCAATGCGTGAAACATTCTGAGGAAAACTGATTTTCATTTGTTATGTGCTTTTAAAGTTATGTTGAAAAAGGCATGTTTTAGAGGGAGCTTTCCCATGTCTTGAAATATGAAAAGTGCAGACTAGGAACTACCTAGAGTTAACTAAAACTGGCTCATTTTTTTTTTGTTGGTTGACGAGGGCAAGCATGTAGCGTCATGCAAATGTTCCTAAGAGTTTGGCTTGGATTGAACTCATCCCGCTGGTAAACAAGTTGAACGAGTTTAAAGTGTTGGAGCTTGACTTAATTCATGTGGTGAGCCGAGTGGAGTTTGTGCTCATAGTGAGCCTGAGCTGAGCTTGAGCTGGCTTGTTTACAGAAAATTTATATCGTTGCACAAATGGAATATGATTACAAAAAGATACATTGTATCAAAGGTGGAAGCAATAAGATTTGATTTCTAAACCTATCGCTCGCAAACTAAATTCTTCAATCATATGATTAAATATATTTAGATTATATTTGTTACCACTTACTAGACTTATATGAGCTGATCGGAGCTAAATACATATTGTTCATCTTTGGCTTGCTAAGCTTGTTTTAAGAGCTGCTTTTTACGAGCCAAGCCAAGAGTGGTTCAGCTTGTTTCACAGCTCTACCAAAAGAATGCCATGGATATTTCCCATAGCATATTTGAAAGCAAATTTTGTACTTTATTACACTAAAAGCCAGGCCCTCCATTAAAGTTAAGTAAACCAAAGATCCAATTAACTGCCATATACGGAAAATGATTTTACATTACACCAAATATGATGCATTTTTCAAAATGCCTTACAATTTCTGATATTATCTTTATGTTTAAAATCGTAAATATCGGGTTTTAAAATAAACTTTTCACCTTTTGCATATGTGATTTCCTAAATATATGAGAATTTTCTCTCAAATATGTGATTTTTTTTTCATAATAGTCTTTGTTCTCAGATTTGTATCTCTTTTATCCGACGTCAAAAACTTGCAATTTTATAATTTTTGAAAAACTGAGACATAAGCCTATAACTTTTTTGTTTTGAGCTAGAACCGAAAACCTTTTTAGGGTTCACATTTCTGCATTTCAAAACCGGAATAGAAGCATGCTCTACAAATTGGAACAGGTGTGGTTGCACCTTTTCTGTGTGTTATATGCTATTTTCCAGTTACATGCGTTGAAAATTGAGAAAAATAAAAAAAAGGGCAGTGATAGATCAAGGCGTTAGCTTTTCAACGCCATCAAGATCACCTTGATTTGATGAGCAGTTGAGGAAAAACATTATTTGAAAAATATACTATTTGATTGTTTCAGTCTGTAGCGCATGCTTCTATTTCAGTTTTGGAGCTAAAAAGTAGGAACCCTATAGGGATTTTCTGCTTTGACTCAAAATAGAAAAATTATAGGCTATGTCTCAGCTTTTCAACGACGGTAAAAACATAGTTTTTTGACGTCAGAGCGGCGATATACATACTTGATAACATAAACTATTTTTCAAAAAATATATATGCGATTTTTGCATAGATTTTCTCTTAAATATATGGGAAGTTCCTCCTATATATGCGATTTTCTCCTATATATGTGAGTTTTCTCCTAAACATGTAACTTTTTCTTAAATATATGTGATTTTTCTCTTTAATATGTGGTTTTTTTTTAAATATATATGATTTTCATGAACGAAAAATCGTATATATACGAGAAACTTCATATATATTGAAGAACAAATCACATATATTTAATAGAAACTTTGCATATATTTAAGAACAAATCACATAAAATATATGCGAAAATCACATGTTTAAGAAGAAAATCACATATATAGGAGGAAAAGCATATATAGGAGGAACTTTGCATTTATTTAAAAAGAAATTACAGAAAATATATGTGAAAATAACATATATATTTTTTGGTAGAACAATCTTTGTTCTCAGGTTTGTAACTTTCCGCTTTGACGTCGAAAACTTGCATTTTTATAGTCGTTGGAAAGTTGAGATATATGCTTATAACTTTTAAGTTTTTTGTTAGAGCTGAAAAACCTTTCTATAGCTCTCATTTTGATATCTAAAAATCAGAATAAAACTATGTTCTGCAGACTAAAACAATCGAACAATCTATCTTCTAGATGATATTTTTTTTCTAACCGCTCATCAAATCAATGTGATTTTGATGGCGTTGGAAAACTAACTTCTTGATCTATCTCTGTCATTTTCTCTATTTTTTTAATTTTCAATGCATGTAGTTAAAAAACAGCATAAAACAGACAAAAATAGTGCAATTGTGCCTCTTTGAATTCGCAGAGCATGCTTCTATTTCGGTTTTAGAATGCATAAACAGGTATCCTAGAAGGGTTTTTGATTCTGACTCAAAACATTAAAGTTACATGCCTATGTCTCAGCTTTCCAACGACTATAAAAACATAAGTTTTCGATATTGGATCAGAGAGATAAAGATATGAGAAAAGAGATTGTTCTACAAAAAATAGTTACATATTTAAACGAAAAATCACGTGTGAACGGTAAAACTATTTTTTTTAAAACCAGATATTTGTGATTTTGGACATGGACATGAAAAGAATAGAAAAAATTATGAAGCATTTTGAAAAATGCATCATATTTGTCATATAAGTACAATCATTTTTCGAACATAATAAGTATATTAATGTTTCTATTATACGCCAATTGGTCCCCAAAACTAGGGTAAGTTGCAAACAATGTACACCAAATTTTAGTGCCAATGGTGGGCAAAAGGTCGAGCTGCCTGGTAGACCAAACCGAGTCAGTTCATCATGGTTTGGGTTTGGGTCAAGGTTGTAGACCCTGACCTGTTAGCTACCGGGCCGAAACCTGGCCCGTTATATACATGAGCCAGACTCGGGTCAGCCCACTACTGGGCCAACCCTGGCATGAGCTACCTAATTAACCTTTTAGTATCTAGTTGCATAGTTGACTATATGAGAAATAAAAAGATAATTAGATGGGTGCATTAATCTTTCATTTAATTCATTGCTTTTTGGTATTATAGGAATTAATTTATAAATTTCATTCCAAAATAACTTACAAATGGGTTTAGGCCGGGCTAGCCCAGCCTGCTGAACGTTGGCTCATTGGACCAATGGGTCAGGTCATGGGCTGCTCTTCAAACCCAAGCTCATTAAGAACCAGGCCATCTCTAGGTCAAGAGCAGTTAAAACCCTGGGTTGAGCTTTAAATGGGCTTGGGCCGGGCCGACCACCCCTAAGCGTGGTCTTGTATAGCATGGGGATGTAAATTATTCAAATTCAGTCTGACGTGGCTAATAACAGATCGAACTAATCAATTATTGGCTAATTGGAGTTTTAGGTCATCACTTGTCCGTATGACAACCGTAAATGTGGCAGGCTAAGCCTGTGTGCGGGCAGGTTATATGTCCTTCCAGGAACATGCAGCTACAGGCATGATGTTCCTGGGTCCCTACTGAGCACCGCGTGGCACTCAATGGGGTGTACGGGGGAGCCGTAGACCGTCATACATCCTGCAGGCTGATGTACGATGGTGTACGGCTCCACCGTACACCCCACTGAGCGCCATGCAGCGCTCAGTACAGTAGCTACAATGCATGTTCGGGGGTGCACACGCAACACCCTCTCAGCCTGTGCAGCTAGGTCTTGGTGTCAGGGTTTCTTCCGGTTATAAATTGAAAAAAAAAATACCGTTTTTTTTTTTGGGTCAGATCCAAAGGTTGGAGAGGTATTTTTTGTTGGATCTAGATTCGGATCCGAATCAAACTTGATCCGGACCATTATCCATCCGACGTCCATTCACCTTAAATCCCTAAAACCCTAGCCCAGTCCTCTTTCTGTCTCACTGGGCGGCCTCAACCCTTCCCCCTTCTCCATCGGCGGCCTCCTACGGCATTATCCGACCGGCGGCTAAGTTTTCCGGCAACTTCGAACGTCTCTCTCTCTGTGGCTTGGAAAGGGCCTCAGGACGGCTATATCCAGACCCTAAGGTGGAGCGATGGAGTGCTTACCATTATTTGGGTTCTTGAAAGAGAGTAAATTGTCGGGGAGATGCGTATTGGAAACTTTTTAGTTGTATTGTGTGCATTTTTTTCCTTACTGTTCGAAACAAATACGTGTGAAATTAGCTAAGCTGTCTCCGAGTGCATAAGAATCTCCATTGATTGCTTCTTAATCTCCTGATTTGTGCGATTGGCTAAGTTGGTGGCTGATTTCTTTTCTTTTGGATGGGAATTACTGGTGAACTTTTGTAGGGAGGGTAAAGATGATCACCCGAAAGATGTCGAATCTTGTTCAAATTTCGATTCTGATGCTAATGTATGATGATAATGTTTCTTTAGGGAATGGCCGACGAAGAACCGGGACGATTGACTTATGTGCCAGAAACTGTACTAAAAAAGAGGAAGGACAATGAACAGGCAGCCATTAGAAGGAGAGAGCAAGCTGAAGCTCGGAAACTTAGAAGCAAGGAGAACCGTAAATTACGATTTAAGAGGGCTGAACAGTTCATTAAGGAGTACCGGCTCCAGGTAATATTTAACAAAGTTTCCTACTACTGTTATTGAACATGGTACTGAGAAAATGTCTATATACTGCTGATATTCTATGAAACATCAAATAAGTGTAAGGTGTGTTGAATTTAGGCTTGACTAGGTAACTCTGAGTTCACATTGGGAGTGAAATTTGAATTCATTTGACCTCACTGCAAAGTAAAAACTTGTGGGACTCGCATTCAATGGATGATAAAATGAATTAGCATGATAGGGGCCTACGTTTGTCCGACTTTGGAAATTTAGGAGAAAATGGCTGAAATTGGATCCCATGTCACATGGATATGGATGTGGAAGTGGACCACTGTGTGGATTCGCGTGGTGCTATTCTAAAATTTTTGATAATTAGAACACGGGGACACGACTTTCCAAAAACACACTGATGTATGTATGTGTGTAGGTATAAAACAACAATTCTAAATTTCTATAATTAGGAACATCAAATAATGAACGTGAATTGAAATTGAAATGTAATGTAATTGATGACAAAATTTAAAAGAAAAAGAATTCAAGTGAATGTGAAATAAGTAAATAAGATCATTGAAGAAAATAGATAAGGTTAATGACAATGTTGACTGTGTGAAACTGGTTTGACTAAGTCCATGAAGAGTCATTTCTTGTCCATGAAGTGTCAGAGTGTCTCATCTTGTTGAGATGAGAAACGCATGCTAAGTGATGTGTTTGTGTGACATAGATTGGATCCTTGAGAAACGAGTTCAGATATGGGCACACATACACACGCAGAAGAAAGAAAGGGGGGGTGGGGCACATAGCGAGAATCTTCACCTCAGTGTCCAATCCCGTGTAATTTTCTTTTGCAGCTTGGATGTGTGTATCAGAATACTGTGAACTTAAAATTTCCATGCTTAAGTTGGTAATAGCAGATCATAAAGTATCATCCATAGAATTGCACTATCTTTAATCAAGAAGTCTCCAGTTTGAAACCTGCCATGCCTGCCTGTCCAAAAAATTGAATGTTGGGTAGCTGCAGAACAGAAGAGCCATAATGGCATATTACTGATATAAGAAAGATATTATTGATGACAAGAACTACTATTAGAGTGGCAAAAATGATGGTCTCAACATCCATGAATTTCACTCCTTGATAAACTGGGAAACTAAGATATTACCAAGGAAATAGGAAGTTAAATATTCTTCTGTAAAATATCTCTAATTATTAGTGGCCTTTTTTTTCCAGGAGCTGGACCGCTTCAGATTGAAACGAAACAAAAAAATGCAAAAGTCATCCTTTGTGAAACCCGAATGCAGGTTGACTTTTGTAATTCGTATCGGCGGGTAATATTTTTATCCTACATTTTTCTGTGCTGCTTTTCAACATGTTTCCAGTGCCATTTTCTTTACTTCTTTGTCTCCAGAACCAATGACATGCATCCAAAAACAAAGAAGATTCTTTACCTGTTGCGCTTGAGAAAAGTCTTCAGTGGTGTCTTCATCATTTTAAACAAGGGAATAGCAAAAATGTTGAAAATGGTAGAGCCTTACATTACATACGGGTAAGTAAAGGATCTATTCTTGTCTTGCCTGTTACTTTTGACCGTAGTTCAAGTCTCAGTTTCTGCTCACTTGATGTTCAGATATCCTAACTTGAAGAGTGTGAAGGAGTTGATCTTCAAAAAGGGTATTGGCAGGCTGAACAAGGAGAGAATCCCCCTCACCGATAACTCCATTGTTGAACAGGTATATGGCTCTCTTATTCTTCAACCTTGGAATGCTTGATAATTAATTGGATTAGGCTGCTCTGGGGGAAAAAAGAAAAAAAGATAGAAAAAGTAATCAGACTAGGCTCGTGCCCGGTTGTAGGCCTTTTTCTAGCCTTGCCCAGATGACCTGTACAAAGTTTTGGATCCACTTACCTATGTAGCTGTAAAGGAAAAAGTCATTTGCATCTTAGATTAGTCCTGGCCATTACCAGCTTGCTTGGTCCTTGTAAACCTTATTTGACAAGCTGAGATAACTACAGTTTAGAGCTTGTTATGCCTGACAAGCTGATTTCAAACAGAGGGTGGTCAGCTTGATTGAGCTCCTGTAGGCTCGTGCACCATGTGTGTGCTATAGTTTGTACGTTTTTTATTATCTGAAACACTAGATTAAGTAGTTGGTCTTTGAGCCCAGTAGTCAAGTTGAGATCTAGCATGACACTTTGTTATGTAGTCCTTCTTGGTTTGCTGCAAGCAAGTCACTTCACTGTATGATTTTTTTTTTGAATCCTAGGCATTGGGGAAATATGGCATCATTTGCATTGAAGACATCGTCCATGAGATTGCTTCGGTGGGATCTCATTTCAAGGAAGTCAGCAACTTCCTGCAGCCATTCATGCTCAGTGCGCCTGATGGTGGTCTGCAGAAGATAAAAAAACATTTCAGTGATGGTGGTGATGCTGGAAACAGGGAAGATCAAATCAATGATCTCATCAGGAGGATGAACTAAGAAAATATACTGCTGCTGTTTTCACTTTAGGGACTGTTATACCTTTCCTATTTTAGTTGCATTTCAACTATGAGTTAGGCCCCTACTCGCTAGCTTGGAGGGTGCAAAGCTTGGATAAAAACAATGGAGGGCTATGAAATGCATCCATATCAACAATAGCGCATCCTTGCCTTCTATTCAGGCATATTGGGCAGGGTGGTGAATTTTGTCAAGAAAGTCTATTTATCAGTTAATGGTTTTAAAAATTATCTGATAGCACAATTTTGGCTTCTGTTTGTTTCCACAGGGAAAATTTGTTTTAATTTGTTAGGACAGATGATAATGCTAGAAATGTGGCAAAGAAATTGACAATTGAACCCACAAATATAAAAAATATGGTAGTTAAACTAGCTTGTGAAATGGATTTAGAATCCATCTGACTTTTTCTAAAAGGGAACTTTAGGGCGTGCTTGATTCACGACGAATCCTCGGAGGTGCTGAATGCACCAGTGTGACTGGAGCGTCCTGGACAAACGCTGTGTTCTGTCCGGCGCATCAAAGGGGCCCTTGTGGACCCAGCTTAATACTTGTCTAGCTATTCTAACTTCTACGGTCTGTTTGGAAGTTAGACAAGCATTTGTCTGGGGTTTGGTGTATTATGTTGGATCTTGTCTGGCTTCTTGAACATCTGACGATTAGTTTGAGTTTGTTCTCTTTTTTTGAATTTATAACCCGAAGAAACGGCACCTGGCACGAAGACCTTGTCCTGCTGGCTCAGCCTGCCATACCTATGGATGTCGTGCTGGTTGTATAAAACTCCGAGGCTAAGTCCCATGCCCTTGGGGCCTATGCTATGCATTGGCTTGTGCAGAGGGGTGATGCCTATGGAAATGGAATCTGGACTACCTGTCTAGCAGCCAAGGCCGCACCCCACTACACCAACCCCCCTTGGGTCATTTGTTCGTTCTATTTGAATTGACAAAGCTTGATAGTTGTTTGGTATCACATTTTATGACAGCAAAATTTTCTGGTTTTCTTGGGTTGCCTTGTCTTTGCCTTCTTTTTTCCCTTGTTTTTTTTAATGCGATTAGGATGAGTACTCGATTTTGCGACGGGGTCAACATTTGGTTGGGGCTCCATTTCATAAAAAATGAGTTTTTTTCAATTGACGCCAAGATGGTCAACATTTGCTTTAGTTTTTTTCATAAAAATCTGGTTCTCTCTGCCTAGTTTTTTTTTTTTTTTTACCAAAGGGGGCTCTGCTTGTCTGGTAAGAGCAGTTAGTCCACGTCACCTTGTATTGGGACATTGCAAGTTGGAATCTCAATGGTATAGTTTTTTTTTATAGTCCAGCTGGGGTTAGGCAGATCCTTACCAGATATCTCTTAAGCCCCATGTGTCTGAGGGATTCGAACCTAGGCCTTCAGCTTGGCATAGGACCCTGCTTACTGCATGGGATACCACCGACCGTATAGTTGTAAAACTGGTAGGGGTCTGCCGAACCCCAGCTTTCTCTGTTGAAAAAAAATGAGTTTTTTTCATTATTTTGGTTGTTTTTTTATTACCATAATTTAGCACGATTTTCTGAGTTTTTATAAATCAATGGCTTACAATTGTGATATTTTTTTTGGCTCATAAAATCATATTTTTCATAAAAAAAACATACCATCTAAAAGCCAGTTCCTAGCATTAAGACTATGTTGAATCTGAGATTTGGTTGGGTCGGCACAACCTGCGACTATGATTTCTTGCTGATTCACACAGTCAGGTTGGCATGATCAAATATTACCCCTTCACGAATATACTATATGGCGGAAGCTGCTGATAACCTCTGCTGTGAAACATTTTAAGTTCTTGATTCGTGTGGATGTTGGATGTTGCGTCTTTTGGTTAGGTAATTTTTTTTCCTGACTTGAAAACAGAAGAATGGAAAGGAAATCAGACTTCTGGGGTATTTGTTGCAGCCAAAAAACAAGAGAAAGAAGGTCATTTTCATATGAAATGGGCACTTTCCCATGAGAGCTGAAATGAATGCTCCATGGGAAATAAACGAGTCCAATGAGAGAGAGAGAAAAGAAACAACACTTATACCTGGTTTGGTCAATGACCTACATCCACGGACTCTCTCCTCTCACTCCAGATCACGTCAATGGAGGTTCCATTAACAAGGGTTTATATTTAATGCTTCTTATTTGATTCCCTGAAATTGGGGATTGATTTTGAGTATTATGTTTCTAGAGTTGTTGATAAGATCAAGGTTTATTTTTTTTTTAACTGACCTCTCTTGATCTCCACGTCTTTTTTCTTCATTTGGATTGTGCCCATCACCCACTTTCTTTACGCTCTGTTTGTAAGAAGGGTATCAGAGGAGTTGGGAGGGTGTCAGAAACGTGACAAAGTCTTAAACGGATTTGGAGTGTGTTTGGGAGAGGAAAGTAGAGGGAAGCTTAAATGTCTGCTGTGAGTCATCCAACACCAAATACCAAAAATTTCAAATTCCAAATTTCAATTCTTGTACCAAAGAAGAGGTATCTACAACTCCTTGAATCACAAGGATTTCGGTGGGTTCCTAAACTTTTGATGGTTCAAAATTTTTACCTCATTTTTACCTCAATAAATCTTATATTCACCTATTTTGCCTCATTATTAACTACATTAATGGTGCAATTAAAAGGCTAACAACTAGGAGTGGGCAACGGAACGACCCAACCTGCTAATCGACCAAACCAATTGGGTTGTTGACCCAACTGGCCCGGTCAAAGCCGATCCACTGGCCAACAGCCCAGTTCGGGCCTACTCATTGGGAAAACCTTGGCCCACAACCCGCTTGTTATGCTCGTGGGCCTAATCGATATATATACATACAGACGGGTTAAACTAAGCTGTGACCCAATCCATTTCGGCTCAGTTCAGGTCAAACTTGGACCTAGTTTATAGGCCCAAGACTAGCCCATGACAAGCTGTGCTGTGCTGGGCTGGATGACTCATTTTGCACCTCTACTTCCAGCTGCACTTACCTACAACCAAACATGGTGAGGAATCAAGAGGAGTTGAAAGCCTTAATCCTTGAAAGAGTTAATCTCTATGTGTTTACTGTGTTGGTGAAGGATCATATTGGCAGCCACGCAGGTGGCGCTTAGGTTATGGCACCAAATGATGGGAGTGAGTTGTGTGGTGACACCCATTTCTTGTAGGGGATGCTTGAATCATATAAGCTCAGCAACGGTGGTAGCTAAGGAGCGATATTTGGTTTGTGTGTTGCTATGGGCAACCATAGGCTGTTTTCATGCACACCATGATACAAGTGAGGAGCCTAGGAAGACAACATATCCGCCAGTACTTTTGCGGTCGGCATTTGTGATCAGCAACACAACTAGCCGAGACCGCATCAGTGAAGGTCCAGAGCTCGGATTGAGCAGATTTGTGAAGGAGTAGACCATAGGACCTGGTATGCTTGATGTAGCGCAGCCGAGGCGGACCGGTGCATAAACTCACACACCTTGTTTACGACAAACGCCAGGTCAGATCTGGTTAGGGTGAGGTACTGTAAAGCTCCTACTGAGTGTCGATATGAGGTTGGGTTAGGTAGTGGGTCTCTTTCATGAATGGAGAGTGTTGTGGATGAGGCCATGAGTTTGGTGCTATCTCTTTAGGATATCGATGATGTAATTATGTTGGCTAAGGAAGATGCCATTGCTGGTATAGGTAGCCTCAATTCCTAGAAAGAAGTGAAGTGGGCCAAGATCTTTGATGGCCAACTCAACACCAAGAGCTGCTATTAGTTGGGACATGACCCTGGGTTTGTTGCCCATGATTAAAACATCGTCAATGTAGATGACCATGTCTTATTGACGCTTATCAGATTCAAAATCAAAGCATACCAATGATAAACATCATACACGAAGTCGATACCGGGCACAATCCAAATGAAGAAAGAGATGTGGAGATCAAGAGAGGTCGCGAAGACCATGTTCTTATCAACAACTCTAGAGATAAGGCTTACCATAATACTCAAAACCAATTCCTACAATAAGGAAATCAAATAAGAAGATATAAATATTATGAAAAATGACCATACCATATAGCAAAATGATGTGTTTTCCTAAAATGTTCAATAATTTTTTAAATTTGCACGATGTTCAAGTTCACAAATATCTGACTTTAAAATGATCATTTTAAACTTCACATGAGCGAATTTTCTCAATTCACACAATATATCGGTATGCTCTTTGGGTATCACAAACACTGACTAAAAGGTAGATTTACATGTTTTACTTGCGAACCTCATGATGTTCGCATGACCAAACTTGCAAACTTTCTATAACTGAAATATGTCGTAACTTCGCAAATATTAAGCTAAATTCATATATATTATATGAAGTTTACATGACCAAATCTGTGAATTTTCTATAATTGAAACCTCTAAAAACTTCACAAATATTTTATTAAATTCGCAAATATAGTATGAAGTTCACATAACTAAAACCTATTGTAACTTGACACATATTTCACTAAATGCGTACATATAGTACGAAGTTCACATAACTAAACCTACAAATTTTTTATAATTAAAATCTGTTTTAACTTCACAAATTTTCTACTAAATTTGCATATATGCAGGTCTTGTGCCTCATTTGCAGACTTTTTAAACATTCGCATATTGGACTTAAGTGATCATGCATAATTTCTGTATTTTATTCATACTATTTTATGCATGATCTAGTAAAAATTTGCATTGAAAAATTATTTTTATTAACATTTTTGATAAATTGTTTTTAAATTGAAAATAAAAGAAAATTCACATATTTAATATCTTCCCTGCATTTTTTAGTATTTTGATTAGTTTAGAACTTTTTAATTCATAGTTTAATTAGATTAGGAGTTTTAATAATTATTTTATTTGGTTTAGAAGTGTTCTCTCTTTGAAAACATGTTTTTTTTGAGGCGGTCTTTTGAAAATTTCAAAAGTTAGACCTCTTTTGAAAATTCGTGTGACCTAATTTTTTATTATAAATATTATTTGTTTAGCCATGGAAGGTGTCTTATCTCTTGAAAAACGCAGGCCTCTGTCTCCCTCCCCCTCTTCTCTTCTTCCCCCATTTCACTCTTGGTCGGCGCCTTCCTTTGTTCTTCATTTCCCTTTGATTTCGTCTTGCTTCTAATCCCTGCTATCGTCGACTTTTTCTTCTCGCCCATCTCTTAATTTAGTTGCATCTAGACTAGATTTATTTCAGTTCATTACATATATAAAAATGTAGTTTTGCATGGCCCGCAGCATAGTCTATCTTTTCTGTAGTCGAGACTCATTTAGAATAATGCACTTTCATGTTCACATTTTCTGCATAGTACATTAGAACCCATTGCATCGTAGGATAATTTTTCCAACTTCATTTCAATTTAGTTAATATTAGTTTATTTTTTGTTTTGTTTTTTTGTAAAAAAAAGAAAGAGAAAAAAAAAGAAACGCGTATCTTTATTTTTGTTGAGCCAGCAAACCGACCTGTGCAACCTGCGTATTCACGCAGGCCGGTTTGGTTCTTCTTCGCTGGAACGTCACTAGCAAATTTGGTATCCCGTTAAGCAAGTCGACGTTTCTAGATCACGCAGTTGTGCGTGTGACCAGATCACGTGATTGCTAAACGAGCAATGATCTGATTAATGTGGTTTGTTACCCACAATCTATTTTTTTTTTCAACCGTATTCAGATTTAATTGTGAGTGAATCAAATCACTCAAGCCAGGCGTTGCTGGTAATTTCATATCTTTTAGCGAGTTTGATGCTGTGAAATTTTGGATTTGCATAGTTAACTTTCCTGCGTTAATAATCAGCATACATTATGGTTTTATATTAGTCAGCTTAGCAGTATAAATAGTTAGTTTTTTTTTTCTTTTCTTTATGAATTGTTTTCGTAGTTATATAGTTAGCATTAGTTGATTAGAGTCTGTGTTAATTGTTGGTCACGTAGTTTAGACAGAAATTTTTTTAGTTGCTAAATTGTTTAGAGTAGTTTATTAATTTATATTTTTGATGATCTATAGTTGGTTAGTGAGTATAATCAAGATTCGTAGTTGCTTACTCTGTTAATTAGTCGTTAAAGTGTAATTGCTTAATTCATATCATTAGGTAGCCAAATAGTTTATTTAGCCCCTGTATTTATTTAGTTAATTTGGATTAACGATTTTTGTTTAGTGAAGAGTTAGTCTCTTTCTTGTTTTAAAGTAGTTTTATAATTAGTTACACAGTTGTTAGTTGCTTTACTATTTTGTCTTTTAGTGTTTTAGTTAGTTTGTTCAGTGGTTGTTTAGATTCTTGTTTTGTGATTTTTAATTCCACTGACCCCGAGTATTTGTCTAGTTTTGTTTTGTTTTGTGTGTGTTTTTGCAGGGAAACGTTTAGACGTGTGGTGAGCCCTCGAAGAGCCCCTCAAGGGTTTCCAAAAATCCAAATAGACAAGAAAGAATATCAATCAAATTCATGGAAGAGACTAGAAGCTCAGAGCACTGAAGACATTTTCTTTCATTTTTAGTTTAGGGTGTTTATTTTAATTTATTGGGTTTGTAATAAGGCCACTTTATTATTTTTATTTGTTTAAGCCCTTCGCAGAGGGCCGCACTCTCATTTACTTAATTAATTAATTTTATTTTTTTGAAGGTAATAAAGTTTGTTCTTGAGTGGAATACAAAGTTTTCTCCCGTTCTCTAATATCGACCTGAACTCCACTACTCGTGCGAGCCAGTTTTTAGTATTTGATGTTTGGCTTTCACGCTGTTTTTATTGAAAATATTATTTTAAAAATCTAATTCAGAAAACTTATACCAATGAGATTCAAAAAAAAAAATTAACATTTAAATGTAAACCTCTCCATTTTTTGTGAATGTCCATAATAACATTAAATGCAATGCTTTGATATTTATTTAAAAATGACAGTTCATATTTTAGGGTTTTTTCATGTTTTAGGGTTTTGTTTGTGGTCTCTAACCCCTTTTGCCCCACAATGCCATCAATTTTAAAATCTTCCAAAAACCTCAAAAACATTTAAAGAATCTTCCAAAAACCTCAAAAACATTTAAAGAATTTTGAAAAATGGTAGAAGAAGGCCCCAAGACGAACCTTTATTCATTTTTTGTGTTAACGACAATTCATCAAGCATCGAGTAACGTTATTGCATCAGTCGCAAGACTCGGGTCTGTATCCAGGTCCATAACTGACAATTAGGTTTGTCATTAATGTTGTGTTATTTGTTTTCAGGTCAACAGACCCATTTCCATTCAGTCCATAACTGACAATTAGGTTTGTCATTAATGTTGCGTTATTTATTTTCAGGTCAACATACCCATTTCCATTCAGTCTGCTAATGCACTTTCTCCTTAAGGATTTGTCGTAATTGGTTTCTCATTTGTCATTAGCATGTTTTTGCTTCTGAGAACTTTGGATCGCTTCTTAGGCCTCCAAAACACAAAATTTTTATGCATTCACATCATTTTCTTTGAGTTTTGTACGCATTCATTCATAAAATAGCTTCTTTATTTATTAAAAAACCCAACAAGAACATTATCCATTATTTTCTCTCACATTTCATGTATTTTATCTTGCATTTCACATATTTCTAATATATTTTCTTACAAGAACCCAACTAAACCCTTAGAAAAGCCTACCCATATCCCAATTTAGAATTATCCTAGATGGACACTAGGCGCATAGGATGTCCCATGGATTAATGGAGTAATCTTAAGCCCCTGGTGAGTGCATAAATCACCCTAAACCAAATCCTCACCTTTTTATGGTACATTCTGAAACAAAGTCATTTAAGATCATTCCATATCATTCTGTATTACTGAAAAGTTCAAAATCTATCTCAAAAAGGTTTCCTTGATGCTTTTGCCTTAAAAGCTTGTCTTTGTCATTGTCTTTTCAAAAAGAAATCTTTTCTCGGACCTCTGAAAGGGTTAAAGTACATTATTGTAGCTATCACACAAATTGAAGATCTATATTTGTCTCCAAAAATAGTAGATTTAGCGAATTTGTGGCTTTGATATCTCATAAAACCGGTTATACAAAAGAATTATTAAGTCTATGATATAATTATTCTCCAAACGTAGATATCCATGTTTTAAACGATGATAATGTACAATCAATGTTATTTAGTAAAGATATTTATTTAGTTGTTTGCAAACCTGAACAATAAGTTGTTGGTTGCAGAGTTAAACAAGCAATTAGTACAATAATCTGTTGATGAATGAAATGATGAGAATCATATGGAGAATGTGCATCTATGTGATGTTCAAAGCTCCAAAGGGGTTAGAGATCGTATATAAATTGAATAAACTTTTTCTGTAAATGTACTTTTCAGGTTTAATATTTTGTATGTTTAATCTCATTTTGTGGATTTTATCCCCAAATATGTGAATCCTCCATTAAATATTTATGTGAATTTAGTGATAAATATGTGATTTTCCTCCCGAGTTTTGTGTGATACATCGATTCTCTTTTTCGAATCTCGTAATCTCACTAAAAACTGTATTCACACAATGTTTCCACATAAATATTGAATTGTGCATAAGCTAATATATGAATATTTCTAGTTTTTATTCCAATAAAGTATATTCACACATCAAGCATGTGCATCTTCTCTGTTTTGTAACCCCATGCGAAATTGCTATCCTTGAAATATTGTATCTCGCTCTGTTTCACAGAATGCACAAATTTTGCATATTACAGTACAAACTCACGATTATAACCTGCAAACCTCTGTTAAGTAAATACTCTTTGATGAGATACACAAATGTATGCTTATATTCACAAATATTTGTATATACAGATCTTGTGTGACATTCGCAAATTTTTGAAAGACTTAAATGTGAACCTCCCCGTTTTTGTAAATGACCATATTAGCATTAAATATGACACTTCGATATTTATTTAAAAAGTGATGGTTTCATATTTTATATTTTGTTTTCTCATTTTAGAGCTTTGTTTGTAGTTCCAAACCCTTTTTGCCCCCACCATATTTCTCTTGGAAAAAATTTTTGGCATTTTTCTAGCAAGTATTTCTGATGACTATTTTTCTGCATGTATTTTCGAAGGCACTTCATCGATAACTCTTTGAGCATCTGGAACATCATGAGTGGCTATATATTTCAAATAAGCATATCGTTAATGACTAAAACAATTATGTTTTAAAATTTTGTGCATGAATTTAGTTTTAAATTGAATGTTGGCATGAATCAGTTATTTTGGCATTCTTTTTTTTTAGATGAATAGATAAATATACAACTCTAAAAATTGCTTCATATTTTACCTGTTTATGTTATTTTGGCATTATTGTTTCAGGTAAGCATATTTTTTTGGCATGCTCCCTTTCTAAATATTAATTTACTTTTAGGCATGCATGTTTACCCTATGCATTGCATTTTTATTTCCTGATGCTATTTGATTATACTCTTGATTGTAAATCTATTACATTTTGTGGATCTTGATTTGGGTTTCATGATAAAAAGTTCTCGCTCTTCTCATATGCCTTTTAATTTGTTCTAAAGACAATAAGTGTTAATCACTAGTTTGTTCATTTTATTTTTGTAAAAAAATTGATGATTGAAGAGACTGTCATGGAGGCAACAATACCTACACCAACACCTATTGATGGAATAGAACAAAGAGAGAAATGAATACCTTACCCACTTACTAATCAGACCTACTATGAAGTATGGTTGAGACTCGACACATAGATAGAGAAGGAACCTACTGTGTGGCAAAAAATTTATGGGGTTAACAGTAATGTATATATTATGAATGTTTATAACAGGTTTATTTATGAATGAGTGATATAAATGCATTGTATGAGCAAGTTTAGTTTTGAATGAATGAATGATTGTATGAGCAAGTTCATTTTTTAATGAATAGAATGAATATATATATATATATATATATATATATATATATATATATATGTATATATATATATATATATATATATATATATAAGCATATTTATTTTTAAATGAATGCAATGTATGAGCAAAATTATTTTTTAATGAATGCAATGTATGAACAAGTTCATTTGCAATGAATGAATGTTGTATGAGTATGTTCATTTTTTAATGAATGAAATAAATAAATGAATGAATGATTATATCAATATGTTTATTTTTTAATATATGTATAAGCAAGTTATTTTTTAAATGAATAAATTAATGAATGATTGTATAAGTCAGTTCATTTCATTCAATGTATGAGCAGGTTCATTTGCAATGAATAAATGATTGTATGATCATATTCATTTTTTAATGAATCTAATGAATATATATGTATGAGAAAGTTTATTTTTTAATGAATGCAATGTATAAGCAAATTTATTTTTTAATGAATATAATGTATAAGCAAGTTCATTTGTAATGAATGAATGATTGTATGAGCATGTTCATTCTTTAATGAAATAAATAAATAAATAAATATATTAGCAAATTTATTTTTTTAATATATGTATAAGGAAGTTCATTTTTGAATGAATTAATCAATGTTTGATTTTATGAGTAGGTTTATTTTTTGATGAATAAAATGAATATATGTATGAACATGTTCATTTTGCAAATATCAACTGACATTTATAGACTTTTCTCAAGGAGTATTTACTTAAATTAGGAGATTCGTAGGCTATATTCATGAAGTTTCTATTGTATTTGCGTAGATTGGAATGACATTTGCAGAGGACTTATTAGAGTGTGAAAGTCAGGGATATTCACAACTAATATTTTGCAAAAGTTGGGGACACTCGCAACTGATATTTTGCGAATGTCGCGGTTCATTTGCGGGCCTTCCTCGAAGAGTATCTACTTAAAAGAGATTTACAATTTATATTCGCCAAGTTTGTAGTGTATTTTCAAAGGTTGTACTATGTTTGGAGAGGACTTATCCGAGTACAAAAGTTAAGAACATTTACAACTGATATTTTGTAAATGTCATTGTTTATTTGTGGTACTTCCTCAAGGAGTATTTACTTAAAGGAGATTCACAGATATTCACAAAGTTCATACTGTATTTGCAAAAGTTGTACGATGTTCATGGATGACTTATCATATAATTTGTGAATCTCCTTTAAGTAAATACTTATCGATAAAAGTCCACAAATGAATTATGACATTCACAAAATATTAGTTGTAAATGTCCCTAACTTTTGCATTCTAATGTCATTTCAATCTTTGCAAATATAGTATGAACTTTATGAATATAGCATGTGAATCTCCTTTAAGTAAATACTCCTTGATAAAGGTTCTCAAATCTCTGACGACATTTGCAAAATAGACTCAATCGAAACAATCAATTTTCTAAGCAATTTTTCAATATAATGTGATTGAGTTAAAACATAACAATGCTCATGTCTAACAAGTTTGATTCCAAGAATCACATCGACAAGTCTCATGTCTTTCATATCAAAATTAAAAGGCAAAAATTTATTAGTATTATTTATGCATTCTATACTATTGTTAAGTATTAACTTGTCATCTATATATAAACAAATAATGATAATTTTTTCATGATCAACTTTAGTATAGATGCATTTTTCAGATTCAAAAATGTTAAAACTATAATTCAAAACCACTTGGTCATTTTTTTTGTCATTCTATTGGAGCTTGTTTTAAACCATATAAAGACTTAACCAGTTTAAAAACTTTGTTTTCTTAACCAAGAACTATAAAACCTTTAGGTTGTTTAATATAAATATCTTCTTTTAGATTACCATTCAAAAAGGCGGGTTTGACATTCATTTGATGAATTTCAAGATTGAAAATCAAAGCTAAGGCTATACAAACTTTAATTGAAGTAATTCTGAAAACTGGAGAATACATGTCAAAATAATCAATCACAAGTTTTTGTTTAAAACCTTTTGCCACAAATCTCACTTTAAATTTATCGATATATTTATCGACTCCAAGCTTCCTTTTGAAAATCTATTTTCAACTGAGCGATTTAAAACTACATGGTAAATCTAATAAAATTCAACTTTTATTTTCAATAATTGAATTAATTTCACTTTGAATAACTTCTTTGCAAGATGTAACATTAGGAGAGGACATAACTTCAGACAAAGTTGATGGATCTTTATTAATCATGTAAAGGTGAAAATCTATTCCAAAATCATTTAGTTTTCTAATTCTCTTACTTTTTCTGATTTCTAAATTATCAGGTTCCAAATCATGCTTTTTGGATATAGGTTCAAGTAAAGCATTGTGAGAGAATGATTTTGTAAATCCTTGAAAGTAAGATCTTCTCTAAATTCAGTTTGTACATATTTACAAATTTTTTCAGTTTTTAAGTTCATAAATCTATATGCTTTGTTGTTTTAAGAGTAGTCAATAAAAACACATGTGCTAGCTTTATGTCCTAATTTAGTTTGTTTATGTTCATTCAATCTAATATAAAAACCATCATCTCAAACCTTAAGATAACTTAAATTTGGTTGTCTATTTTTTTATAATTCATAAAGAGTGACATTTGATTTTCAGTAAGGCATACGATCTAAAATATAACATGCACTAAGTAAAGTCTTTCTCCATAAATTAAAATTAAGACCCGAACTAATAAGCATTACATTCACCATATTAATTAAAATTTTACTTTTACTTGTTGTAACACTATTATGCTCATGAGTATAAGATACAATATTTTGTCTGTGTATGTTCTTTACAAATTTTGATAAAATAATGAAACAAGTATTCTCCAGCTCTATTTGACCTAATAGATGTTACTTTATAGTTGTAAAAATTTTAACTTCAGCCTTGAAATTTTTGAATTTTTTGAAGGAGTCATTATTTTTAGTAAGATAAACATAAAAAAAATTAAATAATCATCAACGAAAGTTATAAAGTAAAGATTACCCCCATGAGTTAGAGTGTTTTTCAAATCATAAACATCACTATATATGAGTTTAAAAATTTTAAAACTTTTTTTCAGTTCATAAAAAAGTTTTTTGAAAAATATTGCTTGAATGCACAGATCACATTTATTATAATGATCATATTTGCATATAAGAATTAATCCTAACTTACTCATTTTCTTAACAGAACCAAAATACACATGACCAAGTCTAGCATGCCATAATGTAAGAGAGTCAAGCAAGTAAGTAGAAACAAAAACAATCTTATTGAATACATTCAGTTTGAATAGACTATCAAAAACAAAGCCTTTGCCTATAAACACACGGATCTTCGACAATATTAAATTATTGGATTCAAATGCTAACTTAAAATCATGTGTGGTCAGTGAAAAGGTTGATACAAAGTTTTTAGTTATGATAAGAACATGATACACATTCATGACTGTACGACATTTTTCGGATATGAATTGGAGTTCAACAATGTGAGTGATACAACTAAGACTGCAACTCAATGTGCAATACTAGCTACTCCTAATATTGAGTAGACTGGCCACTACGACACGATCATCCTAAACAGCTTCAAGAAAACAACATTGAAAAAGATAAAAAGTGGGAGAGAACACGAAGAACAAAAAAAGAAGGGCTAAGTTCGTTGATGGTTTAACCTTAGGCAATTGGGGTTTATATAAACCCAAATATAACAGTTAGATGACCATTTGCATGGGCCCATAAAGGTCAAATGAGTGGAATGCACCCATTTAAGGCCCAAACGACCACCCATAACAGGCTGCATGCACCCACTCACCATCTCAAAGTACTAAAGATGTTGAGGCTAGCTTTTGAAGCTAGGTGTCACTTTTCAAAAAGGTCAAAAATTACTTTTATTTAAATTAGTTAACCACCAAAATGATTAGGTAAAAATAATTTTTTTTTAAAGATATTTTATGAGGTATAAAATTGTTCAAAAAGAATGATAAAATTATTAGTCAAAATCATGACCAAGACTAAGATCGAAATGGGCCAAGCCCTACCGAATCTGAATCCAAAGCCAAGTCCAAAGTACAAAGTTAAATTGACAAGCCCCTCAAGTTTTTGTCATCTCTACTCATTTTAAACCCAACATGTTTATCAAAAATATTCAACGTGAGACTAAACATATTTCATAAAGTTGATTTTTTCTCTTAAATTCATTTTTCAAAAACAAAGCAAAGAAAGGGTTATTTGGCCAAAAAGCTTGGTTTAAAAGGCTATAAATTTTGAACCAAAACAACAATAGTTTTTGAGTTTTTTATGAATAAAAAAAGCACCTCTGCTGCAAAAATGATAAAACTAGTACTCTTGTTTGATTGCTGTTGAAAGCTATGTGACAAGGATTCTTCAACTTGCACTCATGTCGTGTCCCTTGCATATGATTTTGAATAAAAAATTGCACAAAAATAAGGTATTTTGTGTCATTTTACCCGTGTCCTTGTGACAGGTTGAAAGTTTGGACGCTAGCTCGTGCCAGCTTCCGACTTACTTAACAATGGTTAGACTGCCGTGTTAGCCAAGCCTCTTCCTCAACGATCGATCCCTAACGCTCTACTGTCAACGGATAGATATTTAATCGTAGATAATTACAATAGCTAGGGGAATGATAATGTGAGCTAGTACCTACACTAACAATTTTGTAACTAAAGAAGCAGAGAAAGAATTAATCGGTTGGGCATGTAGACCCGTCAGAATCCAGTCAGATCTAATCATTACTTAGTCAAACTTGATTGGATTCAGATTCGGGTTAGAGCTGGATGAGATGTGACAAATCAAATTCGGATCGGATAGCATAAAAATCCGATATTTACATATAACTGGATTCAGATTTTAGTTCGAACTCAAATCTTAGTGAGATTCAGACTCAGATTTGGATGCAACGCCCAATATTGGGTTCATATTCAATTATTAATCGAACTTGAATTTGGCTACCAAATCCCATTAATTGGTTTTGGATTGGATTCAGATGTCGAATTACCTTTGACACGCTGATATCCCTATACTTGGTCCATAGTTCTGGTAGTGGTTTAGCGCTGCTGGGAGGGGAAGCTCTAGGTGGTTGGTAAAAGCTGTCAGTGCACATCTCCCCATGGTGGGATGTTGCAGGTTCAAAACCCCAATGGTACTCTGAAGAATAACTGGTGAGGGTCTGCTTAACCTCAGCTTACCTTTCCAAAAAAACATGAGAGGGAGAAGAGAGGTTTTTTAACTTATTATGCAATAAATTTCGATTTTACCGTGAACATAGTCCAAGTCCAAATAAGATTTGCTGATGTAATATTGAACCCGAATCAGAGATAGATATACGGTGATAGTAGATCTGGTAAAACACCATCAATCAAGGTTTTTACATGTAAAATGTGCAAATTAATCAGTTTAGTAAATCGCTTATTTGAACTCGATCCAGATCCAAATGCGTAAATCTGAATTCTATCTGAAAAACATTTTGGATCGAACTTTAATGATACATATCCAAGAATAATGCTGGATTCAGATTGAAGGTCAAACCTAAGCTGATCCAGTTTGCACCCCTAATCAGAACACATGTAACTAGCTGATAGTAGTAGAGTAGAGATCAGGCAAGGAAGCAGATCTCATGTTCAGCATGACCTGTCCACCCAAGGAGGGTTGACATAGTAGGTGGGGGCCTTGGCTGCTAAACGGGTGGCTAAGGCTCCATTTCCATGGCCGTCCCCCCTTTGCGCAAGCCGATACCCAGTATCAGGAGAAGGGGTTTGCCTCGGAGTTTTACGCTATTGGTATAACCACCTAAGCATGGCAGGATGAGCCAACCATAGTGTCAAATATCGCGAGATTTATGAAATTCTTGCGATAATATCGCCAGAAATTGCTTGAAAGTTTAAAACGACAAATTCTCGTGAGATTTTCAAAATATCGCGAGATTTATGAAAAAAACATAAATACCACGATTTGAACATGATATTTACGTTTTAAACGGTTATTTATCGCGAAAAAATCATGTATTTTTATTTTTAAATAATTTTTATTAATACTTTCTTATAAAAATATTTTTAAATTTATTTTTTATTGCTGAAATTTTGTCAAAAAATGCAAGATTTATGAAATTTTTTCAATTTCTCGTGAGTTTTTGAAAAACGAGAAATTGCCGATAAAAACGTTTGTCACTATGGAGCCAACGCGACCAGGTCTTCAAGCCGTGCTCAGTTTCTTCGGGTTATTAAAAAAAAAAATAGTGAGACCCACCCGGGTCCGACCAATTCAGAGACGAGCTTTTAATGTGCTCAAGGAGAGATATATGAGTGGGCGCGCACGTAAACACTCCTCTACATTTTAAAAATCGGCGAGGAATTGACGAGGATGGAGCACCCCGTGCTAACCCGAGGTCGACTCCAACTGACCCTTGGTTAAATCCGGCTTCTTAGGGTTTTTTTTCCTGATCGTCCTTGGGAATTTTCTTCCTCATTTTAGGTCATGATTGTCAGGGTTTTCTTCCAGCGGAGATCGTGAATTTTTAGGGTTTTCTACGGACGTACTTTCCTTCTTCTTTTCGAGTAAGATCTGATGTTTTGATTCTAGATCTATGTGAATTTGTTCTTGTAGTCGCCTCTTAGTCTTTATTTAGATCTTTGGCAATTGAATCCGTCGTTTCTTCTCTTTGACACATGCGAATCTAGTTTTTTTTTGGAGTAGATTTGCGCTTTTTTAATTCGCTAATTTCCTTGTATTGTGGATCACCTTATGTTATTTGATATTGCTTGGGATTTCTAAGTCGTTTTGATGGATTATTGTAGTAAATTTTTGTATTTGTTGTTTGATCTGCTTCGTTGAGAATTTTTTTGACCGAGATTGCTTCGTTATGCATCTAAGGTAAGGTAAGATGAAATCGCATCTATGATGGATTTGTTTGGATACACGTTTTTTAGCTGGGTAATTTTAGAATATGAGTTGATTCGACAAAAACATTGTTCCCCTGGGGTTTAGCTTCTATTCAGGCCAATATGATGTCCTGACCTGATTGAATGGCCGTGTGTCTGTTAAACGTTTTTGGGTTTCGTTTTGCATGTTTTTGTTGGAAATTGAGTGGGTGGTGTTTGCAACACCTACCCAGAAAGATTGTGATAGATGAAAACTTTGTGAAAACAATGGAGTTGATCTCTGTCGATAGAATCATGAAATGGTTCCTTGGCATTCAAACCATTGCTGCTGGTTGAGTTCCTTTTCCATTGTGTTCTTTTCAAGGTTGGCAAAAAGGGAAACAGAAATCGGAAACGTCTTGGGAAACGAAATCGGGGTTTTCAGGTGCATGCGAAACAGAAACGGGAAACAAATGGGAAACGTTTGACAAGAAAAAACTTACCAAACATGAGAAACATGTATCCCACGAAAGGGAATCGCATTTCCCACATGTTTTGGAAATGCGGTGTTTCCTGGGAAACACATTTCCCATCCTCCTATAGTGTTTCTGGTAACCCTGGTTGTTTTCCTTTTTTTTCTTTTTCTTTCTTTGGGTGGGGAGGGTACTTTTTGATGTGGATGGATCATGGTGAAGATTGAGAGGAATTGAGGAAAACAAAAATCTAGGTGTTGATTGATGGTTTGCAATATGGTATTGATAAGTCTTTACAAAGCGGAAGGCAGTCAAATGTCCATGATATTAGCAAATGCTGGGATGATTGAGAAAACTGATAAAAGAGGAATCATAATAGATTTAGTCAGTGTTGCCTGTTAAATTACTGTACTGCCTTCAATTTATTGGAGATATTAGTGGTTACAGTTGTCAGAAGAGGTGATTAACTATCGATCTGTTGTGGCCAGTGTTATTATATTCCAGCCACGAGTATTGTGTATATGAATATCTCAATGAGTTAGCAAATTGATGGTCATATGGGAGTGCTTTCCAAACATAATATTTTCTGTTTGTTCTGTAAGCATAGTGACTTGTGGTCGTAATTGAGCTTTTGGATTGGCAATTCATGTTTAGATAAATAATTATTTATGCATCCAATATGTAAGATCCGCATTTGAATTGGAACCAGTATACTACTCGACTTGGCTAAAGTGCAGTTTGGAATACTGTGATTAGATCAAGAACTTGGGAGGCACTTGAAAGTTGAGCACTCCGTTATTTTGGTTTGTTTCCATCTTTTGTATAGCGATGGTTTCCTATTGAGCTGTCAATTGGGAAATGGTCATTGGTTCTTGCCAATTCCATGGATAGTGAGATGGAGCTTTTGCTCAGCCCAGCGGAATTTAAGTTGCCTCTGTGATTCATGTGGTATCCAGTTTATAAGCAGCAGTTTGGTTTGGCTTGGCTTGGTTGGTTTTTGTTCTCCTCCTATTAATACAAATAAGGCTGTCAGCAATGAGCCTAGAACATGAAAGATACTTCAGAATTTCGTGTTTTTTTCTTTTTTCTTTTGCAAAAATGTCATAGTAATGACAAATATTCAAGTTTTTCTTGTCCAAAATGATTCCTTTTTTCTCTAAAAATATCACAAATAAAATCAGGATATTCTGAATGCTTGTGTTTTCTGTTTAAAATCTAGAATAATTAATATATCAAGGTTTTCTCATGAGTAAATTGAACTTGTAATGTTAATCCAACCATCTCATGATATAAGCAATGTGTAGACAAGCAAATTTAATTTATTGGATTTTGACATTATTTGCTTGTCTATTACAACCAAAAGCGAATGGTTTTATAAGTTTCTGTTTTTATTTGTTTGCTACTTTATTACACTGCACACAGTGTGTTTCATCAATACCTAGTGTTTCCCTTTATTATTATTATTGTTGTTGTTGTTGTTGTTGTTATTATTATTATTTGTACTTAGATCTTGCTTGTAAAGATGCAAGGAGAAAATTTTTGAAGTTCTTGCCTGAATTTCATTGCTGAGAAAATGTTGTCTACATATCTTCTTTAACTTTATGCATAAGTGCAGCATTTCACTTGAGCAGGCTGCCGTCGATGTGCCTGGATATTTCAGAATCCTGTTTTAAGAAATACCATTTGCTAGTAGCTGTGGTTATACCTAAATGCTGTTTGTATATATGATATCCTAAGAAATGTGTTATATTCTAGCATGTAGATCTCACTCATCACTGAGTCACTGACTGTCTCTTGATCACTTTGTGGTTTATCTAACATGCATGGAATACTCAGGCTTCGGCAAATCTATCATGGATATATGCTTCATCAAATCCTTTTCGAAAGACTTTTTTTTATTTTGGGTGAGTATCTCATTTTAACTACTACAGGGAACCTTGACAATTCTTTTGCTGAGTTTGGTGTTTGGAGAAAATGCGGCCTGTCTACTGTGGAAACTTTGACTTCGATGCTCGACAATCTGAAATAGAGCGACTCTTCAGCAGATATGGGAAGGTGGAAAGGGTAGATATGAAATCAGGTAAGTGATTTTGTCGTTGATACATTCTTATTCTGTTATGATTAAAAAGCTGTTGTACTTTTTATCTTTTTCTCGGTATGCCACTGAAAATGGTTCTTAGTGTCCTAAATAGGGCCAATTTAGCTTCTAAAGATGCACACTTGTGTTCCAAACACGAAACAGCTCATCTTGTTCACAAATGATATCTGAGTGGAGCAGAAGTTAAATTCAGTTCATTGTATCAGATGGCATTTGTAGTTTGAAATTACTCAATTAGATCATTAATAGTTTCGTCAACGACAAAGCCTCCATTCAAGCAAAGGCGTTTCATCCTTCCATGAAGGTGGTACTTCTACTACATTGACTACCAGTTGTACTGCAGCGGTCAGGCTACAGATGCAGGAACATGTGATGGTTCTCTGGTTGAGTCCCTATGGGGGTCAGAATAAAAGTTTTGAAAAGCGAATATTTTGTTTCAGTTTAAGCCCCCAACTCAACAATTTCTTTGACGCAGGAATTCTTGGAGCATCCAAGCCCTTCCTGGCTGATGGGCTCATGTGCATTACCTTTCCTGCCCGTGCCCGTGCTTCATCTTCTATTGTCTTTCAGAAGAGCTGATCTGATCCACAATGGCATCATCTTACATTTCCCTCAAGCAATCATTTCCTTTCATTCCTCATGACCTATGCCCAGGTCTTCAGTTTCAGACACGTTTCAAGGTAGAAACCATGCCACTTTGCAGCCAGGAAGGAGAATTTATGGTGTACGCTCTCTTATTGGATGACCTGCCATCACCCACTTTTGGATATTGTTTCTTGACACAATTTAGTTCAGTATGCAAGGTCTGTTCTTATGTTTCTGGTCTGCTAGTTTTTAGCTTTTGAAGAGATGGTGAGTGGTGGCATGAGTTTTTGCACGAAGTTGGTCTATCCTTAGTAGGGCCATTTATCCCTTGCCATGTGGAAGAAGCCTCTTACTTGAGATATATGCATATCATTCTGCATCTCTCATGTTATATTATACACAATTGGTGGCTTCTCTGTATCAGGCTTTGCATTCATATATATGGATGATGAACGCGATGCAGAAGATGCTGTACGTGCACTTGATGGGACAGAGTTTGGTAGGCATAGCCGTCGGCTTCGAGTTGAATGGACAAAGGTGCATTATTTTCCTATTTTGCTCTGCTTACTAAACATGTATCCTTGATGGTGTGTTTGTTGACTTGTATATTTCATGGTTTTCTCAATGTGTGCTGCAGCAAGAGCGTGGTGGTCGCAGATCTGCTGGTTCAAGAAGATCTGCTGCTAACTCGAGACCGACAAAGACTCTATTTGTTATAAACTTTGATCCAATCAATACAAGAGTAAGAGACATTGAGAGGCACTTTGATCCATTTGGAAAAGTTCTGAACGTAAGAATCAGAAGGAATTTTGCATTCGTTCAATATGAATTACAAGAGGATGCAACAAAAGCACTGGAAGCGACAAACCAGAGGTTATTGTTACTCCATTTTTTTATTATTGCTAATATATGTTGTATAGATTTTTTTTAATTGCCAATGCACATCACTACTATCTATTATGCCCACTCGATCTCGAAATGGGCAACAGAAATTCAATAAATCTATCAAATTCCATTTGATTTTTGTTAATATAGCATTGTTTAATGTAGCTGGAGAGCTCTTGTTTGTGGTTTGTTGACAGTGGAGTTTTTCTCCTTTCTCTTCATGATTTGTAGCAAGCTGATGGATCGAGTTATTTCTGTCGAGTATGCTGTGCGTGACGATGATGAGCGAAGAAATGGCTATAGCCCCCAGCGAGGACGAGATCGAACCCCAGACAGGAGAAGTCGTGACCATGGGCGATCCCCAAGTCCTTATGTCCAAGTTAGTGAGCGGGCTAGCCCTGACTATGGTCATGCTCCTAGCCCCTACACAAGGCCGGAAAATAAGGGTAGCCCCAACCATGGTAGAGCTGAAAGCCCTGTCTTTGATAGATATCGCAGGTGAGTCTTCAGCAATGTTATTATTGTTATTGTTATGATTTAGCTTCTCTTCTCTACTCATTTTCAGTCTTCTCGTTTTGACAATAAGTTTTTTATCATTTAACCAGCCGATCTCCTGTTCGATCAAGGTCGTGAGTTTGAGAGAGTTGATGGAAAGATTTCCTAAACTGTTTAACTGTTTTAATCCTGGTTGATGAGCACCCCTAGGTTTATGTTTTTGATATACTCTAAGACATTAGGTACATTGTACTGTTATACAGGTGCCATTCATTATGTGGGAATACAATTGAGTTTTGAGGGGCCTCTGATGTGGGAGTTTGTCCTTTTAGCTTTTTTTATTCTGGATTGGGCCTTCGCACAAGGCTGACCTCCTGCTAGGTTTCTTTCTATTGCCTTAGCCGATAAAACCTGATGGTGTTCCTGGTCAAGTCAAATATGCAGTTTGTTTGCTGATGCTTATGTATGTTTGCATGTTTGTTTGTTTGTTTTTTCAATTTATTGCCCAAAGAAACTGCATTCAGGATCGATACCCTGTCATGCTGGCTCAGCCTGCCATTACCCAAGGCTGTTGTGCCAGAGGTGTAAAACTTTGAGGCTAGGGCCCTCGCCCTAGGCCCTATGTTTGTGTGTTTGTTATAGTTATGCATTCATGTATGCTACGGTGCACACTTTGAGTTTATGATGATGATGTTTTTCCACAGGATTTTGTACTGACTGGTTTTTATTTATTTTACTTGTATAAGAAACCTGGGGAATCAAGGCCCCCTATATTCCTGGAAGTGTGTACAGTCAAATTTGGATTACAAGCCATTCGGGTGTCTTGTCCTACACAATCAGCATACAACAGACATGGTAACCTATGATCAAACCTGCATGCCGTTTTACTGAGAGACGCATGCTAAAGTGGAGCATGAGCCAGCCCAGCCGGGTAAGGTGTTGGGCTGGTCCCAGGCTGCAAAGTATAGGCCCGTGAAGGAAAGCTCGCTTTCTAGGGCTAGGCTTAAGCCTGGGTAAATTGTTGGGCTGGGCCTGCCATAGGATCAGGTTAGATGTACCATCAGAGGTGCCTTGGATGCCGTTCATCCATGTGATTGTTGGCAGCCAAACACCATGTTTGAATAACTTATTTCACAAGAGTCCCACAAATATTTTCAGAGCCATTCATGGTCTATATGAACTGCTTCTAGAATGCAAACAATGAATGGCTGAAAAACAATAAAAATAATGGTGTTTTTTTGGTGTAGCTGTTCATCTAATGGATGAACGGCATCCAAAGCACCTCTGCTGATGATACTGTTAGAGGTGTATCTGACTTGCTGCGCTCTCAAAAAGAATGGGTTTAAGGCAGGCTTGTCATTCGCCTATCTCATTCGACTCCAATTTATGAGGCCTCTTGCCCTTTATTGAGGGAAATGGTTGTGTCACCATTATTGCAAATTGTAACCTATGTGGGTGTGGCCTCCTTATGGACTACTCAAGGGCATGTAATGCTTTGACTTGGCACTTATAGGGGTGTCAACAGGTTGGGTTTGGCATGGATTCTTCCTGTACCAAACCCTATTGGGTCAGGATTTTGTTTTTTGATAGGCAAGCTGGGGTTAGGCATCCCCCACCAGTTATTCAATGTACCACTGGGTTTTGAACCTGCATCGTCCCACCACAAGGAGACGTGCACTGACAGCTCCTATGGTGGTTATAGGGTCAGGGTTTGGTGATAAACAAGGAGGTCCAATTAGAATCTGGGTCAGGCTCAAATGGTTCGATTAATATGTGGAATGGAGTATGGTTTGTGAAATTTCATACCAGACCCTGGCCCAACCTGAGTTCCGAGTAAAATACTAAATTTTTCAATGTAAAAAAGATTAAAAAAGATTATTTTATTAAGTATGGTTTGGATCTAGTTCATGTTATCCTTATAGCATACAGGTATGTTTTTTATATTGGATTTTGACTGGATCAAATCAAATTTGTGTTTGGTTCCCACGAATCAAACCCGACTTGTTGACACCCCTACTTGGCAGTCCCCTCCAAATAGAGTGAACAATAAACTTGCATTTGATTGCCTCAGGTTTCATATCCAATGGCTTGATCTAACATCAGGCCTATTTCTATCCCTCGTTTTTGCAAACAGGAGATCTAAAACCCTCGGTTCTCAATTTCTGAAAATATCTCACAATACACGGAATTTTAACTTGAAGAAGATGGGGGTCCAAGACAAAGAAGCACATGTTTGAGATCTAAACGATCAAATGATTCCTAAACCAGACTCTTGAGGGTTCGGATTCCATTATTGATGATGGGAATTAAAAAGTAAAGAATTGCATTCTAGGTTTTTAGCTGTATCAAGTTCAACGATCAATTCTCTTTCTCTTTCAAAAAAAGTTCAGCGATCAAAGAAAGGATCATTCTTTAAAAACCTTTTTAATTGTGATGTAGGGGGCTTTTGGGCATGTAACAGGTTTTGTTCCCTGAGATCCAGAATTTTGTTTACTGAAACATTCAAGCTGAATCTGTTGGGAAACTGGAAATTTGTAGGGAGTTTATGCATTTGGAAAAGTGGTAATTGCAGACCCAAGGGATGGGTCCTAGACTGTTTGATGGGCAGTCTAAGGTTAAAATCCCATGGGCGTCACCCACCTGCGTAAGCTGAAGCTTGGCGACCCCTGGGGTCGAGGGGTAAGTCCTCAGAGTTTTATGCTGACATGGACAGTGACCTTAAGTACGGCAGGCTGAGCCAGTGCAGCTAGGTCTCTGTGCTTGAAGCGGTTTCTCCTAGAAAAAAAAAAGAAACAATAATTACTAAGGGTATGTGCCTCAACTCGACAGGATTTGGAATCAGAATGATTTCAAATCAAATCATTCTGATTCCAAATTCCAGGGCAACCAGAATGATTCGAAATCAGAATGATTCAAAACCACAGGATGCCTAAAATCTCATGTTCGGTTGAACATGAGATTTCAAGCTTTTTAGAATCGCTTTCTCAGGTTCGATTCTGTGGGAATGAACCAAACGTCTCCTAAATCTAAGATTCACTGCAAATACAAAGGGGTGGTCTCTCAGTTTCTCTCATCTATCACGAATACAGTTTTGAGTAAGTTTTGACCCAATGCATAAACTCCCATCCCAACTAGTTTCCAAACATAGGAAACGAACAAAGTCATGCATTCATCTCAAATTATTTTAATGACAAGGAACCCTCGCCAAAGCAAGGAAAACCCCAGGTGTGGCTCATGACCACCTTGCCTTACGTAGCCCACCTCTAAAAGCTATGGACACACACACCCATGCACCAGTAGGGTTTGATCCGGCGCCTTCATCTCACTATCCTCACAACCACCCCGCTGGTGCACGGATGCGTAATAGCTTTTAGAGGCAGGCCATGTAAAGGCAAAATAGTTGTGGGGGGCCCACCCGAGTTTTTTCTCTCATCGACAAGGGTTCTTCATCATAAAAGAAAAAAACAAAAAAAGAGATTGCAAATGTCTCAAATTAAGGTAATTCCATGGATAGCAAAAAAAGAGATTGCAAATGTCTCAAACACATTAACCAGCCCTAATTACAGGTGTGATATATAACTACTGTAAACAGCATCTTCCCTTTTTCAACATGAAGAAGACAAAATCTGGATACAGTAAGTTTCTTTCGTGCTCAAACATTGCCCAAAAAGAGAGAGAGAGAGAGAGAGAGAGAGAGAGAGAGAGAGAGAGAGGACAGGGAAGCCCCCATTGGTAACTGTCAGGAATCAGAAAAGGAGAGTAGGGGGGGGGTGGGGTCGCGAGGGGCACACGAGCGTTTGGGTGCGTCTCTTTAGGAGGCACGCAAGCAACCCAACAAACCACACCTTTCTGGGGGCGTTTGGGCGCAAGTCCCAACAACGAGTTTAGGCCAACAACCCTAAGGCACGCAAGCCGGTGCCGGTCCTGTCAATATCCCCCGCCGTGGGCCCCACCCTTTCTACCCACTCCCACCAGGCCACCACTGGGACGGTGGGCCTCGGAAAACCTTCCTCCCATGTCACAAAGATACGTAGACTAGAGAATGCGTGACGCGGATTCGATTTGCAAGTTTGAAACTTTTTTGATATTTTAGTATTAGAAATGAAATATTTTATTAAAATAATACATAAAATCGTGTGAAAAAATATTAAAATGTTGGACTCTCGTGTCAGTGTCTGATCGTGTCATATTGATATTCTACAAACATAACGTGTCCCTGTGACATAGCCCTCCTCCCTACCCTGCGAAAGGACAGTTTCGTCGTTTTCGTATTTCTGCAAAATGACGAAACGGTTCCTTACGTTTTTTTTTTTTTTGTTTTTTCTTTTTCAGCGTAACGCCTGACTGAGGACCACAGAGATTTGAAAAATGACGAGATTGTCCTTGTTATTAAATGAAAAAAAATAATTCCAGCTACGTACGTACTGGGAGTAGGTGTTCCTGTCCTCTTCCGGGTAAGTAAACGAACCTAACAGCTTGAGACTAAGCTCGGTTTGGCTTGACACGAATTGGTTCGTCGCGAGCCGAACTATGAGCAGCTTGTGCTTAAACGAGTCGAGTCTGAACACAAGGTGTTTTTACACAAGCTGGCTCGTGTTCGGCTTGTCTCATCCAGGATGAGCGGAGCTCAAACTTTGCTCGGCTAAACACAAACACAAGCTGAGTCACGAGCTCAATCCACTGCTAAACGAGTCGAGCCCAAACATCCCTTTTCGGTTTGTTTGGCTCCTTTAAAAGCCTTTGAAGGATAAATCGGTTTTTTCGCTACATAAAAAAAAAAAAAAAGTAAAAAATACCGGAGGGTAGGAATGACAGTGGACCGGGGCAGGGTAGGGGACAAGGTCTCCACCCCTCTCCCCTCTAAAAATCCTGCCCTCCACCCTCACATAGGTTTTGATTTTAACCTCCATCCTCAGTCCAAATGAGGCTAGGTGGGGTAGGGCTTCGTTTTCCCTGAAAGCAAATCAGGTCATGCTGAATATGAGCATTTTTTCTCATGCCGACATCGTGGCCGTCTGTTTGCATTTTGGATGAATGTCACGTGGTTTTGTTGACTTTTGAGCTTTTTAAAAATGCAATTTCGGATGGCCACGATGTCAGCATGACAAAAAACGCTCATGTTCAGCATGACCTGATCTGCTTCCGTTTTCCCTAGGTCTCTAAAGAAAGATACGGGACAGGGCGGACAAAGTGGGGCTTGAAGACAGGAATGAAGCGTGGAGGAGAAAAGCATAAGTCGATCCCCGCACAGGTTTTGATATTAACCTCCATCTCCGTTTCATGCTCCATCCCCCCGTCCAAACAGGGCGGGGCGGAGCCTCGCCTTCCTTTGGTCCACTGCCATCCTACCACCGTCTTCCATTCGCTCGGAGGGATAAAGTCGGAAATAGAAATTAGGATTTCAAATTTCAAAACTGTTCTAAGGGTATTTTAGTAATTTAATAAGAAAAAGGGAAAGGGGGTTTCGAATTCGAAGAAGAGAAACCAGTCTGGATTACCTGATGCGTTGGCAGCAGCTCTGCAATGACCACGTGGCGTCTTACGGTGAACGTTTAAAATCAGGGCCGCCGTACCGAGAACAACTCACCTGCAGCCACTCGTCGGGACGCCACGTTGGATCTCGGGAAACCACGTAGGCTTTTTAAAAGCGGAAAATAATTAGCGACATTCAAAAAAATCTCCACCGCGATTGCACCGTCCGATGTTCTAGGCTACCAAGCCCTCGGCCGTCGGATCTTCCCGCCCAACCCTACGCGACGTCGTTGTTCCGTTTCCGGCAGTGCGTCAGAGGACTCTCTCTTTCTCTCTCTCTGCGGCGTTTAAAAGAATCTCTCTCTCTCTCTCTCCGTCAGCTAACTGCAGGTTTTTGTTTGAATTTTTCTCGCTTTTTTTTTCAAACGAGTTTGTGTAACCGACCGTTGCGATTACTTCTGGATATTTGGAATTTCGAGAAATTTTGTCGCGCATTTTTTGTTTTTATCTCACTGAGTTTCAAATTCTTTTGAAAAATGGTTTTCCTTTTTTTTCATGTGTTTTGATTTTGATTTGGTTCCTTTTTCCGTTGAAGTTCTCGGCTTTGGCTATTTCTTCGAAAATTTGGGTTTTTTTATGGGGTTTTCGTGTTTCTTTGTTGCGTGATACGGTTTCCGTTGCCGAAGATGGAGTTTGCTCTTTGGAAAGTTGAAGATCGGAGTGTTTGGTTATGTTTTGGCTGAAGAATCGTGGATTTGTTTCAGATCGTTGTTGACGGTGGAATAATTTTTCCTTGTTCGTGTCGTTTCTGCTGTTCTCTTTGCGAAAGGAGGTAAGTTTTTTCACTCATTTCTGTCGGATTTTCTCTTTATTTTTCCTTCTCTTTCGAGTAAGTTTTTTTTTCTTTTTCTGCCCTTGAATGCGCTCTGGTGGATAATTAGCGGAGATTTTTTTCGATTTTCAGGCTTGTTTTTAAACATTGTTTGATGTTTTCGGTTTAGTATTTTTCTCCTGAATCTCTGAGTTTCTCTGTTGCCTTCATCTCTTTCTTTAGAAGGAGGATTATGTTATCCTTTCTAGTTTTTTTTTTCTCTGTGCAAAACGTAGCGACTTTAAAGAATTTATTTATTTTTCCCTTTTTTTGCGCTCTATTAATTCATTCCACGAGATTCGCAGAGCTTATTTCTCTTTTTTCCATACTTTTAATTAAACTGATACACATTTTTTTGGTAAAAAGGAGAAGAAAATGCAACTTTTTTCATGTTTTTCTTCTTTTCAGTACCTAAAATCAAAATTTCATACTCTTCTTGTGCTGATTTTTTTTTTTAAATTTAGTATATACACTATACATTTTTTTTTTTTGCGTTTAATACGTTTTTGAGATGGGAGTTCGTGTTTTCCTATGATTTTTGGTTCGTTTGGTTAACATGGCATTTCTCTTCCCTTCTCAGGTCGTTAAAAAACGAACTCTCTGAAGCTTCGCCGCTCTGCGCCCTCCGCTCTCTTCCTCGCCTTCAGATTCTGAGAGAGTGAAGAGACTCTTCTGATCTTCTCTGCAAGGTTGGGATTTTTTTTCCTCGAATTAATTTTCTTTGTTTGGATAACTTTTTAAAAGTTCGTGTGATTCCCGTACGAGATGGCTTTGCATCACCTTTGGGGTGAACCACGTTAGTGTCGTATAGCCTGTTCCGATACGAATCCCCGATTCTGAGTGTTTCGGACTAAGAAACTGAGGCAAATATGCACACCGTAAAGGCGCAAACGTAGTGAAGGAGACGTTTCGACTTGCGCAGACGATACGGAGATACCGAATCGAGTCTCGGACTTTCTGAGACAAATTGTTAACCTGGTGTTGAGACTCTTGATGATGGGGTTATTGGGTTTGGTTCAAAGTTGTCAGAAGGGAACCAAATCGGCGATTTCCTTGATTTTCTGGAGAGTCGCCTGAATGTATTTTCTTTTTATTTTTTAATTTTGATGATGTTTATGATATCTATCGGCTATTTATTTTTTAACATTATATGCATAATTTGATTCGACCCTGTAAGTCTTCATTCACTGTATCTCTGTATTTCCTTGTTTTAGATGATTTTTTATTTGCATATTTTTTTATTTTAAAAAAAATCGAAGTATTGAAATGGCCGATTTGATTGGATTCATACCGATTCTCTGAATCGTTTTGGAAACGACTCGGTTCTCAAACAGACTCGGGCAAGATTGGTTCTGTTAGGGCGCCCTTCCGGGTTGGCTACTTGGCTTGACCCACCAACTCCGATTCTATGGCTTACACTGTTCTCCGATCTGCGCCCTCAGTTTGTGGGCTTAGCATGCGGTTTGTGGAAGACTGCCTTTGCCTTTTGAGAGGTCGGTTTCAATACTGTCAAAAGGCTCTCAAGGCTGTAACTGTTTGCCTATTTAGGGCAACAGTTGTAGACTTGTATCTTTTTAGAGCTTTGAGTACCCTGGATAGGATGATTTATGGTGGGAGCACAAAAATGAAGCCCACACTCTCATGCTGCCACGTCGACAAACCTAGTGACATTGGAAAATCGAAAAGGGATTTTGATTTTTGTTGGAAAATTTCTTGTTGGTACCGGTGTCTGAGACACAACTAGGCTGTCACTGTGAATTTCCAATGGGTGAGAACTTTGGGAAGGGAAGTTACTATAGGGAATCTCATGCCTCGGCAGAGTTTACCTCTGCATTAATTATATATTGAATGTGATAGTCTGATAAAGGAAAAGAGAAAGGTGGTGGGTTACTGAGGACATATTTGCTCATCTAAGCTTGCTTTGTTTAGAAGCGCGCATTTCAAAAGGTGGGCGTCGGTAGCAACAGCCGATAAGATCGCTATATTTGTTTGTTACTGAATGACTACCCTTTTTTTAATGTAAAGTGTCTGCGCTCCTGCTCACGATTGACTGTCTTCACCTTTTTTTTAGTAAATTGGGTTTTGTTTCCTATTGTTGTCAAAATTTTAAAATAGGCCCAAAACAGAGGTGCCAATCTCATTGACTATTAGCTTTAATTGGTATCCAAATGCTATTGGTTTTCTCTTCTTGGTATTGGTATGAAGGCATACAACAAATGCATTTTTGGGCTTTTTAAGCTCATTAATGCCTGTCAAAAAAAAAATTTAAGCCCATTAATATTGTGGGTGGATTTTTATGGCGAATAAAACTTAAAAGGGTAACATTTAAATTTTAAACTGTTCGTAATGATGGTCAGATTAAGATAGTCCTTGCCCATTGTACAAAGAGCATGTTATAGACATCCTTTTGGTGATCTGTTTCCTTCGGTATTCATGAATGCCCTGCTTGTGTGCCCAATAACATTGTATTACGTTATTGGGGTAGAAGTACTACAACAGTAGTTTTGTTTTTCTTGTAACTCGTGATGTGAATGCGTCTATGAAGGCACCATTGAATTTTTATATTACTGTAGGTTGGCTGCACTCCCCCTTCGCCCGGTATTAACAATTGGGTTAACTGGGTGGTCGAGTTTACCCGTTGTTGATCAACTGCCAAGGGTTAGATTCACGGGTTATTTCTGCAGAGGCCTTTCGGTGGATGCAGGAAACGGCTTGGAAAAGGGTTGTCCTGCTCTTTGCTACTGTTTAGATTGTGTAGGTCTGTCTTGGTTTTCGTGGGGTTAGGTCAGTGATCTGCGATTCAGCAAAGTAGTAGTATGTTTACTTTCTTTTGATTAAAACAAATCACGACGTGAGATAGATCAGTTTGTCATTATTTGTATGTTTTGCTTTTTCTAGAAAAAAAATTGATTCCTGCGTCCAGACTCACCATGTTGGTTTCTTCTTCTTCATCTGTCAGGATTGAGATACATCAGTTTGTCTGCAAAAGATAAAGAATGGCCAATGAAACAGAAGAAATTGACACCAAATCCACTGAAGAATGGTTAGAACTTGCTAAAGGGTTGATTCCTGTAGCCATCAAGAAGGCAGGGGCTGTGAAGGGCTTCACAGGGAGGTGGAAGATCATACTTTCCAAGTTGGAAAAGGTACCATCTTGTTTGTCTGATCTATCTAGCCATCCTTGTTTCTCTAAGAACACCCTTTGCAAGGAACAGCTTGTGGCAATCTCAAGCACTCTGGATGAGGCCGTGGGATTGGCTGAAAGATGCTCCGACGAAAACTATGGTGGCAAACTTCAGATGCAGAGCAATCTTGATGCTTTGTCTGCAAAGTTGGACTTGAATCTTGTTGACTGTGGGCTTCTTGTTAAAACTGGCGTCTTGGGTGAGGCTACTTTGCCGTTGGTTGTTGCGAGATCGGCGACAGGAGGGAGATTAGAGGCCGCAAAGTGGAATATCAAGGAACTGTTAGCCCGTTTGCAGATTGGTCATATGGAAGCTAAACATCAGGCTCTTGATAACTTGGTGGAAATTATGAAGGAAGATGAGAAGAATGTACTTGGGGTGCTGGGAAGAAGCAATTTCTCTGCTTTAGCTCAGTTGCTTAGCGCAGGTTCTCACAGAATCAGGGAGAAAGCTGCTCTTGTGGTGTGCTCATTGGCTGAGTCTGGTACTTGTGAGAATCTTCTCGTGTCTGAAGGGGTGCTTCCTCCTCTGATCAGGTTGGTTGAATCAGGAAGCCCAATGGCTAAGGAGAAAGCCACAATTTCTCTCCAGAGGTTGTCTATGGCAGTTGAAACTGCTCGTTCGATCGTGGGGCATGGCGGCATCGCGCCATTGATTGAGGTGTGTCAAACTGGTGTTTCCATTTCTCAGTCTGCGGCTGCCGGGGTGCTCAAGAACCTTTCGGCGGTCCCGGAAGTTAGACATTGTCTTGCTGAAGAAGGGGTTATCAGGGTCATGGTAAATCTTTTGGATTCTGGGATTCTGTTGGGGTCTAAAGAGTATGCTGCCGAGTGTTTGCAGAACATGACATGCAGCAATGAGAGCCTTAGGAGGCAAGTAGTCTGTGAAGGTGGAGTTCAGCGTCTTCTGGCGTACCTTGATGGCCCTTTGCCACAAGAATCCGCTGTAGGGGCCGTTCGCAATCTGGTTGGATCAGTGGCCTTGGAAGATCTGATCTCCTTTGGTCTTCTTCCTCGATTGATGCACGTACTGAGAGCTGGCTCCTTGGGTGCTCAGCAAGCTGCAACTTCTGCTATATGTAGGATTTGCAATTCAATTGAAATGAGAAGGTTGATTGGTGAGATTGGTTGCATTCCACTACTTGTTAAGATGCTAGAGGCCAAAACTAATAGTGCTAGAGAGGTTGCTGCTCAAGCAATTGGAAATCTGCTAATGTTCCCACAGAACTGCAGAGAGATCAGGAAGGATGAGAAAAGCGTGCCTAACCTCGTCCAATTGCTTGAACCAAACATGCAGAATACCGCAAAGAAATACGCCATATCTTGCCTGACTGCTCTATCTTCAAGCAAGAAATGCAAGAAGCTGATGATTTCATATGGGGCCATTGGCTATCTTAAGAAGCTGTGTGAATTGGACGTTCCAGGTGCGAAGAAACTGCTCGAGAGGCTAGAGAGAGGGAAATTGCGAAGCCTATTCAGCAGGAAGTAGGCAGTAGATCTGTTTTTTAATTAGTGAAGGGTTTGCAGATGATTCCTTTGGGGACTCTTTACAATGTTTCATTCTGTATGAAACAAAAATGTAGTGTGATAGCAATGGCAAAGCTGGCCTTTTCTGTTTTATCTGTTGTAACTTGTAGATGTTGTTCAGTTGCAATATCACACATCTTGTAAATTATTCGGATCTGGCTTTTCTCTTTCTTGGTCTGCTAAATCTTCCCATTCTTTAGTCTTGGATATTTGTGATGTAGATTATTATTATTATTATCAAGAATCAAACTTTTATGCTTGCTTGTAAGTGTCAATATGCGATGGTTGTTGATTTGCATAATCAATGTTGACTAACCTAGATTTTCTTTTTGAAAAGAGACTAACCTAGATATGTTAAACATGGGCAATTTTAAGAATTAGTGGAAATGTTACAACCTATTCTGTTATTCTTAATAAATGTGTTGATTCACATATATTCTACAAGAGTATATATATATATATATATGGCAAATTATGTCATAGTTTTTACCAGGATTTATGATCTTCGCGTATGTATCCACACCATGAATTTGCAATTCTTTGATCACACTGTCTTTCGAATCTTAAAGAAATATCGCTTCTGATTTGTTCGAATCTTAAAAGAAAATCACTCACAAATGATATCCAACTAGTAGTCCAAAATTACCAACCAAAATATTGGATTCTCAAGGACTATATATGTTGTAGAAGTTGGGCTCTTACGTAAAGTGAGAATGAGAATGCTATTTAAAATCTTCTCATGGTTCTGGTTCTGAAGATGTGCTTGTGGGGATGTTAATTGCTCTGATGTAACCCGATATCCAACCTGAATCCAAATCTGATTAGATGGATTCGGTAGCCAAATTCCGATCCAATTAATAATCAGATTCAGGTTTGGTATTGAGTTTTGCATTTGAATCCAAACCAGAATCCAACTAACTGTAAAGATGGGTTTTAAGCTAGTCGGATCTGGATTCAGTTTTATCTGATTCCATCAGACTCTGAATACGTATCCGATTAAGTCAGGTCCAATTAGGTTGGACTGGTAATGCCTACATCCAACCTGAGTCCCACCCATTTATATCCCTATGTGCTTGCAGTGCACCCTTTGGGGCTCGGAACTACTAACTTGGTATTTGGTAAATGGGGAATTTGGAATTGGATGCATCCTTTGCACATGATTGACTGCCCCATGTTTTACAGGTTTCTAGATTTTCACTTTCTTGGTATTTATTTTTTAATATCGATACTCTATATACCAGGTTGACCTACTCCATAATAAAATCAATATTTGGAATTAGTTGCATTCTTTGCACATGATTGACTGCCTAATTTTTTTACAGGTTTGTATATTTTTACTATCTTGGCATTTATTTTTTAATAATGATGCAGTACACCAGGTGCATCTACTCCATAATTAAGTCCGTTGGTTCTATTTTACCAATGGCAGTGATAATTCCAAAAGAAAAATACATGGTATTTGTGAGGGTGGATTACTAAACACCTGTTAAATTCAATGTCCTAATCAATATGCAAAGCTAAAAAATTGGTCCTCTATTTTGGCTCGTTTACTTTTTAGAGACTATACAAAATGAAATGTATCTTTTGCTAGATTATCACAACCGATGGATTGAAACTGATCATACAGATCTGATTAGAGAGTAAGTGTACCCAGTGTACCGTATCATTACTATTTTTCTTTTAATTCATATTGTTGTTTTTTCATCTGGATTCAGTTATTTATTTTATGTTGAATTGATAACTCTAGTGATTTTCAGCTATTTTTCTTGCTGGTCTTTGATTTTGTAATTCATCAAGTATTTGATCTTTTACCAACGGGAGCTCCGCTTGTCTGGCAGGAGCAGTTAGTGCACGTCACCTTTTGTTGGGACATTGCAGGTTCGAATCCCAATGGTTGTATAACTGGTTGGGGTCTGCCTAACCCCAGCTTTCTCTGTCTAAAAAATTTATTTGTACTTTTTGCATAAACAATTTCACTAGTGTTTGAATCTGTGATGGCTTGTATGTGAATGTCAACTAACTATTCCTCCCTTGCAAAGACATATTTCTCTTGAATCTCAGCACTCTCGAGCCACAAATGATGAGGATCCATGAAGAACCAATTCATGGGATATAGTTTATTTAGGATGTATATGCTTGTTTTTTTTAATACCATAGAAGAGGAAAATAAAATGTCTACATTTTCTATTCTTACAAATGTAATCCACAGTTTTAGCATGTTCACATACCTAATCCACTATCATTTTTTTTTATGTTGCCACGTCATCACAGAATTAACAGGGTGCAATTTGGCTTATATTGATATTGCTATGACATTAACAAAGCTCTCACGTTTTATTTGGATTCATTTGTTGTTAGTAGGGATGTAAAAGGTTTGGATACGCATCAGATGTGGGCAATACCATATTCGACTAATAGGATGTTGGCGAAACAGATCTGAAGTCGGATGGTAAATAGCTCATTCCAGATCTGCTTTTTTTACATGTAAACAGATTCGAATATCCATCAATTTTGGATATTTGTCGGATTCAGTAGCAAACAATCAAAACCATATCCGCATATGATTATAACAGGGAATGGTTTGAGCTTACCAAATGCAACTAAATGGAATCGAATTTGGTCAGATGTCGGATAAAATCTGATTGTTGACATCCCTAGTTGTCATGTCATGCAAAGGATTACTTGAAACCCATTTGTTGAAAGAATAGATCATATATTTGTAGGTGAATGAGCTAAACATATACATATATAGAAAAAAGAAAACTTCCCAAACCTACCCAATAAGAAACATTTATCTGTCTTTCGGTGTTTTCTTAGAAATTCTGAGCTTACCGATGTGTTAAGCGCGATTGATTTACTAGAAATCGATACTTGGATCATGCATTTTAGATGAAAAAATTGTATTTGGAGTCTCAAAATTTTATAAAATTGTAGGCCGTTGATTTTTAAAACCTTATAAAAGCACATCCATGCATCGGAATCAAATGACCCAAGAAGTGATTCCTATAAAAACAAGTGCATAGATAACATATGTATGGTCAGAATTTTGAAAAAACACCGAAATTCCGTTAAATGTTTCTTATTGGGTAGGTTTGGAAGGTTTTCATTCCCATTATATATATATATATAGAGAGAGAGAGAGAGAGATGAAAACCTACCCAATGGAAAACCCTCCCAAACCTACCCAATGAACGTTTTATTGGACTTTTAATATTTTTTTTTAAATTTTGACCATATAGATGTGATCTATATGCTTATTTTTATAGGAATCAGTTCTCGGAGCATTTGATTCTGAGGCAAAAATAGGTTTTATAAGTTTCAAAAATCAATGGCGTACAATTTTTATAAATTTTTTAGGCTTCAAATACCATTTTTTCTATCCAAAATTCATGATCCAAGTGTTGATTTCTAGTAAATCAATCATGTTGAACACATCTGCACGATCAAAATTTAAAAAAAAAATATCAAATTTCTTTCATTGGGTAGGTTTGAGACCGTTTTCATTGTGGGAGGTTTTTCATTCCTCTCTCTCTCTCTCTCTCTCTCTCTCTCTCTCTATATATATATATATATATATATATATATATATATATATATATATAAGCATTGTTTTCAAAGCTGGAATTAGTAGGATGTGAATCCTAGACTAATTGGTCGAGGTAGCTCGTCAAGTGCTTCCCAGCCTCTCAGTTCATCTATTCTTGTTGGGAAACACAACTAGGTCAAGAAAGCCAATGAAATCTCATCAGAAAAACAAGTTGGAGAGGAAGGAAATAAGAATTCCATTGTTATCACCTCAATTATTCATCAAGATCGCATTTCTTACATCTACATAACGGGGACGTAAAATATCATGGGCACATTTCAAAGAGAACATTTTCTTATGATATAATATATTAAGATGAATTCTGCGTACAAAATTATTACTTAGACAAAATGTACAAGTCAGTTTTACATCTACGTGGAACAGTTAAGGTCCCCAACAAGTAATGCCTACAAATGCATCTCTAATAGCCCTGCATGAGTAGTTTCCCTCATTCATATATATATATATATATAGATAGATAGATAGATAGATAGAGAGAGAGAGCAAACATTTGGTGCTATTGAAGGCACGGTACTATTGAGCTAGAAATCACAGGATCAAGCAAGCTGCTTGTGGCTCAGCTAGTAAAGTGCTCATTCAAACTCGTAAAATAGGCTTGGCAATCTAATATGAACGATAGGTACTCAGCTTGGTTCAACTCGTATAAGCTTGTCAGGTATTAAAAAAAATAATAGGTATATTTACACATTTTACATGCATTTTTTTTGTAATTTTATTTCTTCCACCTCTAAACCAATGTATTTTTTCTATAAACAAGTATGCTCAAACTCAACTCTTTTAACTCGAGTTCATTATGAGCTCAAAATCAGCTTGGTTTGCCACAAGAATGAGCCAAGCTTGAACACTTCAGGCTCTTGAACACTTCCAGCTCAGCTCGTCCAGCTCATTTACCAGCCCTAATTCAAGCTTTATTGACTCAATATGACCATATAGATGTGTTCAGGATGACTTGTTTGCTAAGAATCAAACCTGGGATTGTGTTATTTCAATCTAAAAATATTGAATTATAAAATTTTAATGCATTTTAGGCCATAGAGTTTTGAAGCCCTTAAAAGTCCTAAGTGTCCTAATCACATGAATTAAAACTCATTTTCTACTAAACAAACATTATATATCACATCCATAAGGTCTGATTTATAAATAAATAAAAAATAAAAAAAACATGAATCGAAGGTGATTTATACTCTCCATAATTATGTGCCTTTAATAACACCAAATATTAAACACTTTAATAGAAATCAATGCTTGGATTGTGTTATTCTAACGTGTGTGTAAGATTTTGGAGGGGTTAAAAAATCAATGGAGTATAATTTGCCGAAATTTTAGCTTTCATAAAAGCATATTTTTATGTTAAAAAAATACAATCCAAGAGTCGATCCATACTATTTTGACTATGCTAAACACATCCATGGGTTTAGATTTGGTCAAAGAACCTCTCACTATGAGTTTCAACTAGAGGGTTCCTTACCCACTAGGGTACCAAATACTTCACTATACAGGGCTAATGTTTGCTACCCTTGTGGGTAATGAACCTCTAGTAAAAAAACTATAATATTTTTAAAAAAATAATGTTTTTTCACATCTAACCCTCTATATGTGATCTACATGCGTGGGTTAGTAGAAATCAATGCTTTAATAATGTTATTTCAACATGTAAGTTTTGAAGGAATTAAAAAATCAATGTTTTCTTACAGTAGTGGTATAAGAGCACCGCTTCTGGCAACCCCTATTGACCAGCTAACTGCCCTGGTCAACAGGGCAAAGGCCCACACCCTTCCTAAATCCGTTTAGGTTTCTTTCAACACGTTGATCAAAAACATTGAAGAATCCAAAATTCAATCAAGCGATGGATGAGATTAATGAATACACCTACAAACTTAAGAGAAGCATGGATCGTCTCGAGAGCATGATAGATGAAGGTTTATCAGAATAGATTGAGCCCTTGCAGAGCTCGAGTATGACCCCCCTCTCCATCTCGCAATTAATCCAATGGGATGGGGAGGCGCCGCCTGAGGGAATCCCACCCAACATTTTTTTGCTGGCCGGACCTGGTTGCTTGCACAAACGGTCGAAATCGTCGGCAACGTAGAAGCACAACTTGCGCCCTTCTCCTTGCATCACGAGAGCCAGTCCAACAGAGGCATTGCCGGTAGGCAGCCCCAGCCTACCGGTGAGAGCCTCTTGACACCCGCAACATAATAGAGAGAATCACCATCTCTCTCTCTCTCTCTCATGCTTCATCCACAACCGTTGTTACTAGAGCCGCAATAGCCGACCACCCACGACCGTCGTTGCTTGAGCCGCAGTCGCCGACCACCCACGCTAGGAGGATCCCTTCTACCACCACCGTTGAACCCACCTAGCGACCATTGCTGAAGTCAACCATGAAGGAAGTTGGTCTGACCCCAGCGTCAACCACGCCCGACTGTCGACGGAGCCCCTGCTTTCCTTTGGTTATTCTTTCGCTCAATTCGCTTGCCTGCTGCCACCGCCAGAGGAGGGGCAATCCGATCCTATTCAATTACTTGTTGTCACCGCCCTCCCCCTCTCGACCTTTGCTGCAACAAAGAACAATAGAGGAAGAGAAGGATGTTATTCCAACTTTGTGAAAAATGGATTTCAGAAAAGCGATTTCAAGCCTAGAGGCACGTTCTTAAGATCGCAATCTTTAGAACTTCAATCGCCCCACTCTGGAATTTCTGAAGATGCAAAAAAGGGTTTTGTTACGACTGAGTTCCCAGGATACAACTAGGCTTGAAACTCAAGAGAGTCACTGCTTCGCAAGAACAGATGACCTCTCCCACACAAACTCTGCAAGCCAAACCGAGAAGAAAGAAAGGAGAAAACTGGAGAGTCAGAAATTTCGATTATACAAAAAACAAGGAAAAGGAAGAGATTTATAGACTTGTGAGAAAGGCCAAAACGTTTTGAGATAAATGAGATTAATGGCCATAAACCAGAAGGTTAGAAAATAGGACGAAAAGGTCCTTGAACGGTCACCCACCTTTGACTGTCAATCAAAGGCCTTCAAAACCGTCCAACAGTCACAATGCAAAATAAACTCAATATAAATGCTATTAAAACCTTTCAAACAGACAAATATCTTAATACCAAAAATCCAAAACGGACATTTGCACCTTATATGCACCTCGCACTGCTGTGGGCGAAGTGCAAAGTGCGCCATCAAAACGCCACATTGCGCCTCAAGTGCCCTTGCGCGTGCACGTGCGCATGTGCGCGAACGACGCGTTTGTTGCTGCACGATATGCAGTAACATCCGCAATCCACCTAAAGACTCAAGGCTTACCAAAGTAAAGAATAGATAACAAACATTCTATTTAAACCTCTTGAAAAACTTTTCTCTCTTAGATATGGGACTAAACTTTTTCAAAACCCTTTTGGTAGTAAACAAAATCATTAATATTTTAAAACTTTCCTAACAAAGGATGGGGTCGCACTCCAGTCGTCATCTCTGATTGTCGGGAGATTAAGCCCATTGTCTGCCTGATCCCCTTTCTTCTTCCCTAAATCTTCCCCTTGCCGACTCTTTCTTCCCTGTTACTCTTCCTTCCTGCCACTCACTGTGGCCCATCGACTACCAGTGAAGGTTTATCTAGCTTGTGCTAGCCAACCTTATCTGTCTAGTTGACCCTCTCCATCCTATTGAAGGGGCCACCTACGGCCTGGGGATGCAGCCGGTGGGATTGCTTCACACAGCAGTTCCTCTCTTTGCATGGGAGGCCCAGTCAATCGAGCAAGGGCCTAATGTTGATCGAATTATGATTGATGCCCTTCCATCGGTCGGATCTGACCGAATGGTGCCTCCTATTGTATGGGGTCAACCCCAATGGGATCTCCACCTTCACCTCTCTCTCTTCTTCTCTTTCCCAATCTAGTAAGAAACCATCATGTAATGGGAGAGAGAGAACCAGTTCTAATTGAAACCAGTTCTTTTCAAACAGGGACCAAAGGCCCAATTTGCTCCCAACCAAAACTGATTCTATCCCGATTTTGACCAATTATGGATTGGCCCGAACTGGTTCTAACCTGATTCCCACTAATTCTCACAACTAGAACCAGGTTCCACTGGTTTTGGACCTAGATCCACCACTTTCTTAGTTAAACTTAGTCGAGTTAGGTCCAAATTTCTTCTTGAACCAAATCCAAATCCAAATCCATGTCTTTGGCCCTACTTCTAAGTTCTCAACTCAATCTCATTCTTAGACCCTTCTTTCATATCCAAATTGACCCCAACTACCCAAAACTCTTTCTAAACCAAATGGATCCTACCTATACTCATCTATCTACTTACCAAGTTTAACCAGATCATATCCAAAACCATTACCTTACCTATCCAGGCTCCAACTCAATCCATGATTGAAAAGTAACCCAAACCTTAACACCACCCAGTCCATACCCAAACCAAGATCAGACCCAGATTTTACATGTCCCAAGACCCAATCCCATCACGGCATTTGGGAAAACCACGTGCTTAGTTTGACTCTGAAGGTGACAAAGATCAGTTGCAACAACAGTTTTCAGAGCTCTCGCCTTGAGAATATGATGAGTTTGAGAGGGGTAGATTATTACAGACTGCTTCAGATCCATTTACAAGGATCCAGATTTGCCCAAGAGACCCAATTTGACAGGAACTGGAGGACACCCCTTCCTATTTTGATTCTTATTTTCTTGGTCTTTTATTTTTTTATGACTCTTAGGTAGACTTTGTAAATAAATGATATTATTCTTGACTAATTATAAGTAAAATTAGTGAATTAAATTTTTTTTGTTCTCCCTATTCTTGAGCCTTAGTTATAGAGGGAACGTCTTTTCTTGCTCTCGTCTTTTACGTTTTTCTCAATAGCAGCCCACCAAGAGGGATTAATATTCTCTTCCTACCCTACTGATGGTCGTATCTGACACAAAACCAAGGTAGATCGAAAATGAATTTTTCTCTTTCTCAATTTTTTCTTATGGCAGAGCCTTCTTGAGGCTAGATTTAAAGAAACGGTCCCCCCTTAAGGGTTGGGTTTCTAATACAATTAAGCCAAAAATAATTTCAATCTGACATTGTAATCAAAAGTTGTGAATAAAACAATGCAACTTATACAATCAAAATCCCATTTTCAGCCATATCCCACTTTGAGTGCATTTTTTACTCTTAAAATAATTGAATTTGATTTGCACCTAGAAGATGCTTTAAAGTTGAGGATGTTAGCTTTTCAACACATAAAAATCATTTGAATCCGACATCCGATTAGGAAGATATGCCTAAAACAAGTTGACCTATCATGAAATTTATCACTAATGACAAGTTGGTTGTCATTAGCAATCATTGAATTCTTGTCAGGAATCGATGAATTGATGTTAATAATGATCAAATGATACACTTGCCGTTAGAAATTGTCCAATTGTCATCAACAATGAACCTTAGGGATGCATTTGTCAAAATGGTACTCATCGTTAGTGAATTATCGTTAGCATGGCCTTGTTGCCATTTGGTCAAGATTCATGTGAGGATTAAAGATAAACATCTAGAAACTAACTCTACCTATTCCAAGTTCTTGAAACTTTTGTCCAATAAACCTAGTTTTAATTTAGGAATTACAGAGAGTCATCCTAATAAAAAAACCTTAGCCCCTAAGCAAGGTAACTTTAGCCAATAAAAAATAGACCTCATAGCAATTAGCCAATAAGATTTTGGCACATCATCCAGGGGGAAACACCAGTTTTTTGAACCATAAATTCATATGATTAGGGTCCATAGCCACTAGAAAACCTATAAATATGTACCATCTTTCCCTAATTTTGCATCTGAAACCAGTATTTGAAATCTGACACCTAAAAACAAAGGAACCTTACTGCATCTATCTCACTCATTCTACCAGAGCTTGTGCCTAATCAGAGTGTTGTCACAGACTCTACATGCTCATCATTGTCATAGGAAAGGATTACTTAATCTTGAGGTGCGATTTGGTTTCCCACACTTTTTATTGCATTTATTTTATTTATTTATTATTAAAAAGTATGATTTTTTCTAACAGATAGTATATTTGTTTTTTTCATACTTTTTGAGCCTTCATGGTGGCTCACATTATCAAGGTCACTTTCTTTTAAGATTCACATACGAGGAACACGTCACTTGCAAGCTAAAGCTCAACCAATGAAGATTTTGAAGTTCCTAGAGTGGTTGATCCCTACTCATCAAAGGAGGAAACACATTACTTAAAGAGCATGCCCCATATTCTCTTGAGAGTCTCAATTTTGAATTTGGTTTTTAAATCCAAAATCTTTTCTGGACTACCTATATCTTTCTTCCAAAATTTGGAGATCAATAGAGTAACGACCATGGTGGGATCACTTATCTAAATGTTGAAATCAGAATTTTAGGAATTTAGTGCTGCAAGGTTAGTCTTTCATCATTTTCTTTGGTGTTTTCATGTATTAGATCACCTTAGATCCAATATACATAAGAATTTTGTAAATTTGTGTGAATGTCAATACGTCTGCATAAAATATCATTTGAATCTCCTTTATTCAATTTTAATCTTCTGAAAGTTCTCAAAAATTGTATAGATTTGTGTGAATGTCAAGAGATTTGCACAAAATATCATGTGAATCTCCTTTCTTAAATTTTAATCTTTTTAAGCTTCGCAAGAAATTTGTGAATTTGTGTGAATGTTAGGAGGTCTGGTATCATGTGAAGGGCAATATAGTCCTAAATAAGTCTAGAATCAATTATTTTGGATATGCAACAAAATTAGCAAACTTCTTGGTATTTGTATAAACGTTCCAAATTTTGAGGTCAGTACGATCATTTCCTGTTTTTATTATCTTTTTAATTATACTTTTCTTTCTTAAAAAGAAAAAAAGAAACATGGAAAATAGTACAAAATGCTTTCTAACACTAGTTCTATTGGGTACGATTGTCCTCAGTGCCAGTCTGAGCATGCTCAGTTCAGTCTAGGCATGGACCCACAAAATCAGCTTGTTTACACACACGAGTTTGGGACAACAAAGTTGGATCTAGACTTTTTGGAGACTATCTGGACAAATTCTGCATGTTGATCCAATTTCAATAAGGTTCTAGCAGCTTCTAAGCCATTATTCAAGATAATAATATAAACTCGTGCATAAAGTTGGATCTGGATCAGATGTGGACCTGAGAAAATAGTCAGTCAGATCATTTCAGAACTCTTATTGGATTCAGAACTGAGAAACTCTTAACCAAGCTAGACTTTGCCAAACTTGATCTGGAGGGGCCTCACCAAGCTTATGTTGTCTAATTCAACTAAACAAATTTGGTTGTATGGACAAGCACGTTATTGAGTGACCTCCCTACTCCACACCTTTAAAGGCATGCTTAGATCTATTATATTAGAAGCGTCTTTTTAAAAGGGAAAGCATGTTTTCCCATAAACTCAATTTCTATTTAAGAGAAGCATGCTTTCCTTGTGCATCCTTTTTGTTTCCCACTCATTTTCTTTTAGCTTCACTCTTATTTCCCCCTCCCCATTTGTTTCTCCTTTGTTTCCTTCACGCTTCTTTTTTCGCTTCTCATACGCTTCTACAATTGCTTCCAAAATGGATCCAGCTTCTCACTTCATGCTACTTTTTGACACTCGCTTCCTCGCTTATGCTTAAACGTCACTTCTTATGTCCATTTCACTTCCTGACAACTATGTCGAGGAAGGAGAGTAGATCATGTTAGGTATGACCTTAAGAGCTTGTTTTGTGGCTCATCCAAAATTAGACAGAACAACCAAACATAACAGATCGAATGCATGTTCTGTCACAATTGTACTATGTCCAACGTTAGTTTTGTCTGGACAAGAAGTTTTTTTTTTGTTCAACATTTGATTTTTATGTTGTGCGAACAGCTTGAACACATGAATAATGGGTCGGATAACTTTGTTTTGGATCGTACAACTTGATCCACCCAACTATATGAGTGTTTTAACACGTTTATTATGAATTTTAACATTGGATATGAATCTAAGATTAGATCTAAAAACTAAAAGATATTTAAAATTTAGATAAATTGAGAAAAATAAAAATTAATATTTTATTAATATATAAATGTTTTAATCGGTGTCATATTGTATCTAATTATTAAAGTTCATCAAAAAGTTATGGATTTTAGTCCAAATATGGATCTATACTTAAAAAAAAATTACTTTTGGGTAATTTAAGAAAAAAATAAGAATTCATATTTTTTATATACAAATACAAAAACCATAAACAAATCATAAAACCCTAAAATGCAAGAAAATAATTCATAAATAAACCAAAGAAAAATCAAAGACCTAATAAAAAATCAAAGAACAAAAACCCTGATCAATGAAAATCAAAGAAAACCCCCTAATCAATAAAAATCAAATGAAAAAAACCTAATCAATGAAAATCAAAGAAAAACCCTAAAAAGATCATAAAAAAAATAAAAAAATCAAAACCCTAATCAAAGAAATTTAGAGAAAAGAACCAACCTGGCCGGTGATCTTAATGTGCTAAGATTCAGATTACTAGAAGAGCTAAACTTCTGGTTCAATCTGTGACTTTAGTATGTTACATTACCAACATATGAAGAAAATCCCAAAATTCTGATTTCTTTTCCCCTCACATGCTCTTTGCCAGGGCAAAGGGGGTGTTTGTTTCATGCCCTTTCATATGAAATAGAGCCTCTTTACTATAAAGGGCTAAACAAACGTGTCTATGAGAATTATATGATAGGACCCACATAATAAATGAAAAAATGCAGCTTTCATATTAAAATGGGTTAATACCTCTGCAAATACAATCATAAAAGTCATTGTTACCGTAATGGGTAGTGAATTAGTCTTTCTTTCTGGGTTCGAATCTCGTCTTTCACTTTTTTTCATTGTACGTTAATGTGGAGAATTTTAGTAGGTATATATTTTTCAGTCACATTAGTCAAAAGACACGCTTTGGCTTAGTGGTGGGTCCCTTGGTTAACGTTAAAGAGGTTTGGGATTGAATCCCACCTCCGCAAAAATTCTTTATAAAATTATCTTATGGAATACCATTGAAGCTCGGCTCGGCTCGAGTTTGGAACTGAGCTGAGACTGGACAATGCTATACAAGCTCGACTCTGGGCTCAAGCCAAGCTTGGACAAAGACATTTTGAACCGAGCCGACTTTGATCAGCTCAAACTCGGCTCGTGTGCATCCCGGCCTCACATACAGTTTGATAGTTTGTGTTAATTGAACACTCTTAAATTTTCTTTTAAAAATGCTCTTAAAATTAATATGTTTAAACTTAAATAAGCACCGACTCAGGTCACCCGAGTGGCAGCTGGCCTAGGGAGAAGTTGTTGACCCCTTTGTCCCAGGTTCGACTCCCACTGGGTATGCGGGTGCATTTAACTAGTGGGCTGGGTAAGGACTTGGGTGTCGGTGACCCCACCTGGGGCTTACTTAGCAAGGGGTGAGCCCATTAAGTAACCTGATTCTCGGTGATGATTTCTCATCATAAAAAAGAACTTAAGTAAAACCTGTAGCAGGCTAATTTAAAGACACGGTATTAGGGAAATTGGGAAGCTTGGTAATGAAACCATAATCCAATTAATTGGACTTGGATTCCTTGCGAGTCCATACTGTAATAACTTTTCTTTCCCTTCTACTTTAAATTAATGAACCGGCTTAATTGATTCAACAAACAGTATGGCACTAAGAGGGCCATTTGAGTTATTGATGACTACCGTGAGGAACCCAAATCCAAAATGGATCTTACCATATTTTAGGTTTTGGATAGTATGTAAAGTTGGGTCGGGCTCAGCTTAAATATATTTAGGTTTTGATCCAGGTTGAAACCAAATTGAGCATTATAATTAGTTTCAAGTGGAAAGAGAGAAGCATTGTAGTAAGTTTTGGGTCAAAATGAAGGCTAACGAACATGTTTTGGTAGATCGGTGCATGATATGTCTAAGTTATTGAAGATGACAACAAAACCATGTTGAATATCGAAGGGTTAATCACGTTCCCACAAAAGTAGAAAAATCATGTAGACCCAAAGCAAACTAAATAATATCAAACTAATTTCACAGAAAATTTGAACATGAGTCTCCTTCAAGGTGGTTGCATGGGCGCCATAATGGAAAAGAAGACAATAATTGAGAAAAAAGAGGTTGCATGGGAACCATGGAGAAAAGAGGAGCTTGGAAGGAGTGATGAGAAAAGAAAATGGTAAAAAGGGTACTTAAACATTTTAGAATACCTAGCTCAGGTTAACCAAACGAGGGCAAAGGTAAGTTATAAGGTGTGTCTGTAAAATGATATTACTTTTTTTCTAGAAATTATCGCGTCATACCCTCCACTACAAGAAATCTGTGGATTAGCGACAACCTAAATCCGTCGCTAATCCGACGCTAATCCGTCGCTAAACTGTTTAGCGACGGATTAGCGACGGATAACTTTCATCGCGAATTTTTCGACGCTAAGTAGTGCCACAACTTATCCGCCGCTAATTCCGTCGCTAATTTGTGACGGATTAGCGACGGATATGATCCATCGCTAGTCCTTCGCTATTTTAAATTAGCGATGGATAATATCCGTCGTTAAATTTTAAAAAAAAAAATAAAAAAAATGCTCGCTGCCGGCGCGTTCTCCGGCAGGGAGCAAATTTTTTTGTACAGAACCGGCGTCGGGACGCTCTTCCGCAGCGAGCCAGTCACGCTGGAGATGGGATCCGGCGAGGGAGACGGAATCCGGCGAGGGTCGTAGTGGAGATGGGATCCGGCGAGGGAGAGGCGGAACAGGCGGTGGAGACTGCCGAGGGGCACCGCCGGGAGGAGCGGTCAAGGCAGGCGGCGTAGCCAGGGTTCACGGGGGAGAACTTGCAGGAGGCGTCGGGCTGGACGACGACGCGGAGGATGGAGGTGCCATTGGTGCCCGAGCAGTCTCCACCGAGAGGTGCCTGAGAATGGAGGTGCCGTCGGGCTAGACGACGAGACGGCGACAAAGGAATCGCTGCAGAAGTTGCGCGTGGTCGAGAGGTGCCGTCGGGCTGGACAATGAGACGGGGACGGAGGGATCGCTGCAGAAGTTGCGCGTGGTGCGAGAGGTGCATGAGAAGGACGACCTCCGTAGTGTGAGAGGTTGTTGCGCATCGTCAGAGGAAGGTGGGGATGGTTTAAATCGAACGGGAGGAGGGAAAAACAAAGGGAAGAAAATTTTTGAATGGGGGGGGGAGGGAAAATTCCGCGCCTCAGGCGAGACGGGTTTAAATCGAAAATTAGCGACAGAATTAGCGAGGGAAATTTTCCGTCCCTAATCCGTCGCTAATTAGCGACGGATTAGGGACGAAAAAATTCCCTCGCTAATTACCATTTTTTTGTAGTGTTTTGGCGACAAAAAAATATTGTCGCTAATTAGCGACAGAATTAGCGACGGATATATTTCCGTCGCTAATTTTGCAAAAATTTCAAATGTTAGCGACAAATAGTTTTCGCTCGCTGATCCGTCGCAAATTTGCGACGGAAAAAATCCGTCGCAAATGTCCGTCGCTAATTAGCATTTTTCTTGTAGTGCTCGTACCCGTACAGGCACTAGAAGCCCAAAGCAGGTTATATGTTCCCCCCTGAACAGAGCAGTTAGCTACATCTCATGTTCGGGGTTTCCAAAGAGCACCACGTATTTTAGTATGTGTGTCTCGTATCCCCATGTTTGTCAACATTAATTAGCGTTGGAGTTTGATGCGATTGCAAAGACTTAAGTACCCTCTCCTTCATTGGTGCAAAAAAAAATGACGATTCTTGAAAAAGAGTGGTTGTAAAGACTTAAGTGCCCCGAAGATGATTATTTAAGACCCAGTCTCTGCACTGCAGGATTATCCGAGAAAGAAATCTCCCCTGGAGGAGGCCATGAACATCAACCCTCTCACTCTCTCTCCCTTCTCTTTCTGTTTCTGTGCACATCCAACAGAAGATCCTTCATTGCTCCATCAAGCACCGACTGACCTGCACATTGACTGTTGTGGAGCCTGATTTAGAGTTTTTACCCTTACAGAAGAAGGGTTTGGGGACTCCTGCCAGCGTGGGTAGCATCATTCAACTAAATGAGTTGTAGATCCTGATTCAGAGTTTTTACCCTTACAGGAGAGAGATCTGGGGGATCCTCCCAGTGTGGGTAGCATCGTTCAACTTGATTCGTTGTGGAGCCTGATTTAGAGTTTTTTTCCTTACAGAAGGAGGGTTTGGGGGCTTCTCCCGCCACAGGTCCTGGGTGTCGTGGTAAAAAATTGCACAGGGTGTCGTGGTGAGAAAGACATATGTTTGTTTCAAGCAAGGTTGGAAGAAATCAATGGAAAATCCAACAAGGAGCATGCTAGAATCAAGATGTGGATGTCAATCGAATGGTGTTGTGCAACTCAAATAACACAGAATAATAGGGGTCTGGTTTTTAGTTAAAATGGGGAATGGAATGACAATAGAAATCGCTGAAAATTTACAGGAATAAACTAGACTCAATAACAAAGACACCACTTTTTACGGATTTGGAATATGACTTCCGGTTAGGGAGATATGACCCTAACAAGTTGGTTCTAATTCAGGTAGCGATTTACAGTCATTTGCTTACTGAATAACACTACAATCACTATAGTGATTTGCGGAAGACACTACAAATCACTATAGTGAGATCCAACAACATTATAAATCATTGTGGGGCTCGTTGAAGACCCCAAAACATTATGAATCGCTTAGTGATTCGCAGAAGACACTACAAATCGTTGTTAAAAAGCCGGATAACACTATAAATCATTGTGGAGCTCGTTGGAGACCCCAAAAATACTATAAATTGCTATAGTGATTTGCAGAAGACACTATAAATCGTTGTTGAAAAGCCGGATAACAATATAAATCGTTGTGGGGCTCGTTGGAGACCCCCAAAACACTATAAATCGCTATAGTGATTTGCGGAAGACAATACAATTCGTTGTTGAAAAGCTGGATAACACTATAAATCATTGTGGGGCTCGTTAGAGACCCAAAAACTCTATAAATTACTATAGTAATTTGCGAAAGACACTACAAATCGCTGTTGAAAAGTCGAATAACATTATAAATCGTTGTGGGGCTCATTAGAGACCCCAAAACACTATAAATTGTTGTAGGAAAGCCCAAAAACACTACAAATCGCGGGATCCGCACTGGGGGGAGCCCTCGGACCCCCCTTCTCTAAGGGCAAAAACTCTAAATCAGACTCCACAACTCATAAAGTTGAATGATGTTACCCACGCTGGGAGGAGCCCCCAAACCCCCTCCTGTAAGGGCAAAAACTATGAATCAGGCTCCAAAACTCATCAAGTTGAACGATGCTACAGTCAGTGTGCAGGTCAGTCGGTGTTTGATGAAGCAATGTAGAATCGTCTGTTAGATGTGCACAGAAGTAGAGAGAGAAGAGAGAGAGAGTGAGAGGGTTGATGTTCATGGCCTTCTCCTGGGAGAACTCTTTGCCTCCCTTGATTTCTTCTCTAGAGAGAGAGAGAGAGAGGGTTTTACAGTGTTTTACGGAGAAAGAAGAAGAAGATTTTGAAGAGTCAACATCATCCTCGACTTTCTGGATGGAGGACATGTTTGTCCTTTTTTTGAACTGTTTGTTTTTTCTTTTTTGAATAAAGAGCATTTTTGTCGTTTTCTCAAACCATCGCTTTATGAGAAGAATAGCAAGAAAGTGTACTTAAGTCTTTGCAACAATACTAGAGTCCGATGCAAAGTTATGTCAACATACACGGGAATACGAGCCCCATGTGCATAAATACGTGACGTTGATTCATCCCCCGAACACAGACGTGGGATTCAATGAATCATCGGGGGCAAACATACACCACCCTCATGCCCATGTTACAGTGTTTTTTTTTTTTTGAAAGAAGTGGAATTTCATTGATAGCACATAGGCATAGCGCAGAACAGCAGCAGAGACAATGGCTCATGTGACAGTGTATTATAACTTGTTTGTACTTGTGTACGTTGTTGATACTGAATCAAGGTAAGGCACACTAATTACATTTTCATGAAGTTGGAAGAATCGGAACTAGAGAACAACAACTTTTGGCTTTATGGTCTTGACATTGATCTGAACTCAGAGATATGTTACACAATATGCATGGCTGAGAAGCCTGGCAATTGATGGATGTGAGCACTGTTTTTGGATCACCTGGTCTTAATTTGCCATGTTTAGTCAGCATTTTTCTACATCTTTATAGATCTTGCTTGATATGTCAATCCTTTGCAATTTTATTACATATGAAACTTCCCAATTCTCGTTCTGTACTCTAATGGATGTGGATCAAATGTCCAGTGTAGCCCTTCCACACACTTCCAAGCTGTCCCCTTAGTATACCAGTAGGAACATATAAATGTCTTCAATGGAGATCATAGATTTTGGAATCTTCTGGGTAGCAGCCCAAGATGCGGATGAATTTGGAGAAGGTAGAAATTTCAGCCATGGCATCCTTCACCTTTTGGTCATCTACACTTCCTTCAAAATCAACATAGAAAGCATGTTGAAATTCCTTAGTTGAACCTTCGTGTATGTCCAATACTTTAACAGGCTCCGAGGTAAGATTCTTGATTTCCAGCTTTGCGAGGTTGATACTTCGCGACGAGAACACGGAGAGCACCCTCAGCAATGGTTGCAAGCCTCCTTCATGGGAGATGACCATGCTGGTTTTTAGGATACTCTTCTTCTTCGTAATTTTCTCCGGCCTTTTCGCTAAGATCAAGAACCTGGTCGCGTTCCATGATTCATCCTGCAAGCCGTGCGCAAGGACCTGCAGGCGGTAGAGATCAGCTGCGCGAGGGCTGGCTATGGCAGCCGTGTCAAGCATGTGTTGTGACAGCAGCAACTCGACGGCCCCTGCAGTATCATCCACTGCTTCCTGCGAGGCCGCCAGGCCGAGCCGAGCTAGGCCCTGGCTGCAATGAGCCAGTGCCAGCGGGTGGCTGATCACCCTCTTCACCTCTCTCTTATTTACACCTGGGATTGCCAACAAGCAGTAGTTCACAAACAGGTTTATCTCTTGAGTGACGTGCAGACTTCTTTCTAGCAAGAGATCATAGTTCCGGACCTTGTTCCCCTCCATGGTGCTCTCCACCGGCACGATGGCACGGTCTGCTTGGCCATTCTCAACTGCCTTAACAGCATCAACAATGGACCTGCAAGGTACAGCAGTGCAGTCCATGCAGGCCAACTTTGCTGCTGTCTCGCTGTACGCACCAGCTACTCCCTGGTATGCAATTCTGAGACCTGTGTTCTCATGGTGATCGAGTCTTTTCGACACTATTTCTTCTATTTGTTCTTGGCCTAAGAGCTCTATCCCTATCTTCCGGTGCCTGCTACCGAGAATACTTCTGGTTTGGGCTGCAAAGCTTGAGCACCGGATCGTCTTCATGGGAGTAGGTGGTGGTACCTGAAACCTCTCCAGTTTGGTGGAACTTACAGGGCTGCTTGTCATAAATGGCATTGGGAGGGCCATGACGCAGCTCAGAGGAACACCAGATCTGATGCTCTCTCTGTAAGCTAGCTACCAGCCAAACATTGGGAGTTTGGTTCAGCAATGCTGGTGGAGAGAAATATATACACACATGCAAAGAGAGAGAGAGCCTCGATTATTTAGAATACTTGAGTTATTTTTGGCAAAACAGTGTGCGGTTAATGATTCCTGACCCTTGTGGTCGTGCGCCAGCTGCTTTTTTTCATCTTTAGTGACGTAAGAAATAAAAACTAAAAAAACTTGATTTGCCGCATGGTGACGAATCTTTTATTATCTGGATCAGGTGCAATCACATTGCACATTTTTTATGTGCTGCTTCAACTGAGTACCCTCCATCTTTCCCATACCTGTTAACAGCAGATGGCAGGTACTAAAGTGCAGCATCACATTTAAAATGTAAAATGTGATTACACCTGATCTTTTAAAGGCATGAGGCCCCCCTTCTTAATGGAGGGGGCAGCGACTCTTCTGATCATTTGCCAATACCAAAGTTTGGTCCGTAATGTGAATTCATACTTTACTTTTTGTTTTTGCTTTTTTACGAGAACTGAAAACCACCCCCGAGTAAGAGACCTGGCCATGTTGGTCAACCCTTCCAACCTAAGGCCGCTTTTCCGGCAGTGTAAAACCAGGGCACACCCCTTGTCTTTATAGAGTCAACTTGTTTCTGCAATACACAAGGGAGTGACGGCCATGAGAATGGAACCCTGTCCACCCGTCTAGTGGTCAAGACCCGACCCACTGTGCCAAACCCCTTGGGGCTCATACTGTACTTTTTGATTGGGTGTGAGACCATGAGTGCAATGCTGCAGAAGATTTTACTCTATGGGAAATATCTATTGGTTGTCCATTGGGAGAAAAACATGTGATGCAATGTGAAATTGCTGTCAACCAAATGTTTGTCGGGGCATTGTGGGGAGTCAGTTTTCCCATATATATAGTTTTCATCTTCTTAAACTCGGGTGGGGCAGAGTTCCTAATGTGATGGTACTCATTTTCCTTTTGGTTATGGCAACCGGCATTAATTGGCTCTTGCTAAGAGATTCTTCAACCTCTCATTGTCTTTTTATGGGTTTGTCATGATAAGATGAACCTTGGTGGTCTCAGCAAAGGATCACAATAGTCTGGATGATAAGAGAAGGCAGGAGGATAATCACGATAGTCTGGACGATAATAGAAGGTAGGAGGATAAGGGAAGGCAACGATATCAAGAATTTATCCTATCAGTATGGAAAACCATCTGTTGAGGAAACCTCTTAAGGAGGAGTGTATAAAAAACGTTGATAATGGAATCTACTCACATGGTGTAAGTGAGTAGTGAGCTTGACCCGTGGATGTAGGTGATCTTGTGTGAAATTTTTACTTCTTGTCAAGTTCTATTTGTTTTCAGTTTGGAGGATTCCTAGTTTGGAATTAGTGTTGAAATTTTCTCTTTGATGCTATGGTTGGGGGCCCAGGAGCGTGATGGCTGGTGCAAATTGATGGTTTCTAGAACAACTATGGTTTGGTGGTTCAAGCAGATTGACTATGACTGGCAGATGGAATGTTTGACTGAGAAGGTGAATAAAGTTCGGCTTGATGGTTAAAAGTAGGTCGTGAAAAAATTTAACGGTATTCTTTATGTTCTTATTAGTCTAGCATTCATGTGTCTGCCATTGTTATAAGATATTTGTCGAGTCTTCCGTTGTCAGTATAGTAAGAAAAATAATTGGTTGGTGAACTAAGAGAAACTCAAAGTCCATAACCTGGAACAGTTTGGTTTGGGTCGGATCTTCATATATCTTTATAATATAGTCCAAATTTTTCGAAATTCTTACCAAGTTTAGAGGATGTAGATCCGGGACCGATCGCATACGGCCACGAACAATCCAATTGGTATACGCTGATCCAGCTCGAAATGAATCTTGGTCAAGTTGAGTAGGGACTTGTCCACAGGAGAGATCCAGCTTTTGATAGGTTCTCAGCATCCAGGACATCGCAACCAACTAATGATTTTATAGAAAGCTTAGTTGAGTAGTTAAGTCTTTCTTGACATCCTTAGTCCTGTTTGATTTGCCAAAGAAAAAAGGATCGCGAATTTGGTGATTTTACTTAAGGTTTTCAGAGATCAACATGAGCCTACAAAGCAGAAATTAATAAGAAAGGGAAAATAGAGCATGCGAGAAGCAAGTTGACTAAGTTAGGAGAGGTATTCAATCTATCTATCTTTCTTGGCTGGTGTGCTTCCTCTGCTTTCTGTAATGTTGAAAGTTGAAACCTTTGTTATGCTTTCAGCTACCAGTCTTCCAAATTATGCTTTGGAAGGGAAGATGGACTGTTGCAATTATTTCACCAAATAAAAACTTGTTGAAAGATGGAGTTTGGTATAAGAAAATGCAAGTCAAGTCTTCTAAAAATCAAAGTGGCCCTTGATAAAATTTAAGGGTCACTTAGAGAATCATCAATGATCAATATAATTGAAGAGGTGCTTTTGTTCTGCATGGGAACCATAATTAGGCCAGCCTTTGGGTGTAGTTTAACAAAGAGGTCATCTTTTATGCAGCGGTCCGCTGCTGCTGACCGTCCATCTCAATATTTCTCGAGATGGACACCACACCCATCTCGAGAAATGCCAAGATGGGGTGGCTACCTAGCAGGCAGCTGCATGCCCACCACGCAGCGATGCTGCATAATAAAATTATTTCTTTTTTTAGGACAATTGTTTGTACTATTGTGGTGCGTGGCTTGGGCATCTTAGATCATGTCAAAGATATTAGAACTTAATTTGACCGTGTAAATTTGTCTGTTAGGTAGTTTGCAGTGGGATGGGAAAAATATTTTCATACACCGCCAAAACATGGTGTTGCCAAAATCTGCTGTTCAAATGTGGTGTTTGGAATGGAGTAGTTGCCAAAAACATCCTCCTATAAATGGTGTTCAAATGTGGTGCGGCTGCCAGCTCCATCCTCCACAATGTTTTGGCAATACCACTGCTCTCAAACAACAAAGAGTGTTGGGGAAACTACAATGCACCTCCAATTGAAGGTTGCCAGACAGTGCCTACGTACGTTTGGTATTCATTGAAAGGCTAGTTTGCTAGGTTTTTGAATTTTCTAGTGTGTGTGTGTCTAGTAACTTGAATCTGGCATTCATGTTGCTTCGTTTTAAATGGACACTAGTTGATTTAATAAATCAATTGACTCTTTCAGAAACCTGATTTCAGACAAAGAGAGGGGTCTTTCATGAAGTAGCTGTCAGTCCAGGTGGCTACATTATGGTCCGGTCCATAAACCGTGTGGGATTGGACAAGCAAGGAATATTCTATTTTATTTGTGTATCTAGGCAAGTCGAAGAGGATGGTATTTAATGTGTTAGACTTTACCAATCCAGACATCATGGTGGAATATTATATGAGCTAGCTCGCCCCAAGAGGGGTTGGCGTAGTGGGGTGGGGGCCTTGCTGCATGACGGTCAGTCATTCGATTCTCATGGGGGTCGCCCCGCTACCCAAGCCAATGCGTAGCATAGGCCCTAGGGATAGGGGTGCTATCAGACTTAATTTTGAATCACATCTAAAAATAAGATCCGAACCTGACCCAATCTCATTCGGGTTTGGATTTGAGTGCAACTAGAAACTGTGGACCCACGTGGATGAATGGGATTCGGGTATGCATCGGGTCATGTATAATCAGTTTGGGTCTTTAAAAGACACATTTTGATTGGAGTTGGGTTCAGGTATTGGCATGGTTGAAAAAGGAGGCACATATGGGTTAATGGCTTGGGGTATTATTTATTGAGGTCTTAATCTTGATATGATTGATATTCTAGACTTAATTATCCACCAATAAAAAAATTAAACTAATGGAATCAACTATTTATTAAAATTATATGCTAATAAAAAAATTATTAACTATTCTAAATAATGTCCAGAGTATGAAAAATGTTTTCATGCCAACCAATCATTTCAAGTTGAAAAATAAAACAATGATATCGATCTCATATTCAAAATTTATCAAATTTAATGAGTTCTTGAGTATTATACTAGGATTCACTTCAACCCAACAATTTCTATGATAGAAAGGCAATGGGAAGTATCTGCAAAAAATTGAGTTAAATGTTTTGATTACTAAAATGTATAATGCATATTAATTCTAAGTTTATAAACATCTTTAACAATTTAATTGAATACATAACATAATATTTACTAATTATTCTAGTTATTTTCCCGTACTCCTCCTTTATCCTCATCTTCTTCTTCCTCATTGATAGTTAAATCTAATAATTTAAATCATGTTATATTTAATTAACAATATAAATATAAATTAATTTATTATCTTTAAATGCATGTTGATGTCAATCTTGTGTGCAAACCAGTGCTTTCAAGGTTTCTGGATTCAATGAACTCCAAAATTTGTTACGAACAGTACTAATACTAAATGTTGATTCAAAAGCAATGGTTGACAATAGAACAACCAATAGGTCATGAGCTATCTTACATAATATAAGATATTTGGATTGATTGTTTTTCTAAAAACTCAAGACATCAATTTCCTCATTAATTAATCTTTTGAGACTATCATGTAAACATAAATAAGCAATATTTAATTAAAAATAAAAGCTAATAACAAAAAAAGAAACATAATTTTAAATTTTCCATTTTTCAAGTGTACCTTTTCTTCCAAGTATGTGTTTGCTTCAGATTTGAAAGTATAATTAGTTGTTTCTTGTATCATAAAAGCTTCAAAATCACCCATTTCATTGTGCTACCACATGCTGGCTTGGAAGAATTTGTGACTGGCACTGAATAATTTTTATTACATTGATATTCATTGTAAAACAAATCAAAATACCCAAGAACAAGATCAACATGTGTAGCAGCCTTCTCCTTGCCATAAATTCTTTTATAAGAAAATTTCACACAATGCATCTTGTATCGAGGATCAAGAATAATTGCAACCATAAACAATGGAGAATTAATGAGTGCTTCAATATTTCTCAAATTTTAGTATCATCTTCATTGCCAATGTTCTAATTATAAATGTTTGGGTGCTGCCACATTCTTCTTTCAAGTGCAATTGAATCTTATAAACTTTTTTGAAAAATAAGTTTGCATTTATGGACTTTGATATTGAAAATACCAAAATTGAATTATAAAATGGTTCAAAAAATTCACAAAGAGCCTTTGTATTTTCCCGATCAACTTCCTCCATAGAAACACTAGTTATGAAATCACTATCAACTTGTTGCCAACAACTCCTTTCCATAATGTTTACATTTTGCATGCTCAGTGCCATCTTTTTTTTTCAAATAAAATAACTCTCGCATGGTCAATATTTGACTGAGTAAGGTCTTCATTACCCTCATTATTGTCACTAATTCCACCTTCTTCATTACCAACTTTCATTTTAATACTAAAACCTTGATACCAAACAAAAAATAAGAATAAATTAAAATAATTAAGTAGAAAATACAAAACAAAAAAATATAATTAATTAACATAAGGCAGTGCATACATGCACACACGTACAAATAAAAAACAATATATAATATGTTGACAGTCATTGTCACAACCATAAAACAATTTCATAGTATTCTACTAGTACTAGTGGAATCTTTTTCTTACATTTTGTTTTCCTTATTGTGAATGAAATTCCAATGGTTTGTAGATCTAATTTTGTGTTATATTATTGTTCACTTAAATGTTTCAATCACTTTGTGGGCCAGTGATCACTTCCTTGGTGTAAAAGTCTTCCCAGTAGGACAATTTATGACTCAAAAGTTACCATTTGGATGAGTTCTGAGTCTGTTGATTGTAGGTCCATCAAAAAATTAGAAAAAACGATCCTTGGTTTGGTTCATTAAAGGATTTCAAGTTCTTTATGGCCTTCCTCCAACAATTGCTTTTAGAAATCTAGTGGCCTGACTGAGTGGTTCATGATTTGCATGGGTGGTGGCAAAGGGATGACAATTAGGCAGATCATTAACACGATGCTGCCAGTTTGCTTTTAAAGCCTTACAAAGCAACATTGAAGAGGGTTTATGGTGAATGAAATAAAAAGTTAATATATAAATCGTTCTTATGATATGCATGAACATAGTAATAGAGTAGTTCTAAGAATAATGTTATGTGCCAGTTAATTATGTTTCTTTCCCCATTTCCTTGGAGTAAAACTTTAAAAAATTTATAAAAAAATATTTAAACATACAAATAAATAAAAAAATACTTTATTGACAAATTAAACAACCAATAAGAAATAAAAAATCATATTTTTATCAAAAATACATGATCAAAAAATCGATTCCTAGCAAATGGATCACGCTCAATGCAGGGTTGGATTTGCTAAAAAAACAAATGTGGAAACTGCCATGTTCATACTCTCATATTTTCAGTAAACATATTCTAATAACCCTATATATAGAACCCAATCCTGCACTTGAGCTTGCGCAAACCACAACCACAATCATTAATTAAGCTGGTTTTCCAAAACCACAATCGTTAGGTTCTTTAGTTTGACTGTAGAGCTGAGAAATGCACTCCAAAGTAGGGCTGGACAAAAGGCGGGCCGAGCCAGCCAAGCCCGTTTAGTGGACGGGCTTGACCAGACTCAACCCATTGACCAATCGGGTCGGGCTTAGACCAGTTTAGGTCAGGGTCTGATACAAAACCCATGACCTGCTCGTTAGGCTCATGGGCCTAATTCCAATGTAGTCTGGCCGGGTTATAATCACAACATTTCTCATTTGTTTCCTTGAATTCAGGTTTTTTAGTGAAAATTTAAAAAATATGAATTAATAGATGGGATCCAAGATTAATACATTTTTTGAATCACATGCTTGATTATATATATATAAAGCCTGCAGGTTGGCCCGACCGGACTTACGATTTTGTCCGATTGGGTTTAAGCCGGGTTTGGCTCAGGCATTCTTCCAAAAACTATGCCCAAGACTGACCCATTCAGGCTGGGCCAGAGGCCGCCCGGCCCGTTGTCCAGCCCTACTTCAAAGAGCGGGAAGCATTGTTTCCCATGTTGGTACGGCCGCGCATAACCCGAAACAGCTACAGTGGCTGAACTAGGATCTCTGTGCTTACTTAATGAGGTATAATCTGACTGGTACACTACACTGCCTACGAGCTAGCACCCATAAGATCGCTGGATTGGTTAACATTGCAATATCTTAACTGAGTAGCTTGGGTTCAAATCCGGTTGGCGATAACCCCCAAGTGGACAAAATACTATACCCAAACGAATAGGAGAAATGGGTCCTAGTGGTCATGTACCATCGGAAATTTAAGTACAAGAAATTCAGCCAAATCATCATTGAACCAATCCAATCAAAATTTTAAGCATCAAATCTCAATTCAATTCTGAAGTGGAACTGATGAATTAGATCTGAATCCAAATTGAAATTTCTAAATGGCCCTATTGGATCCTTTGTTAAAAAAGGTTGATATATAACATATATTTTAGATATCGGAAAACACAGATTGATAGATTTTGACTGTATTTGAGAACAGATCCAACAGAAAATGTTGAACCAAATCGAGTCCAAATCAGAGATTTTTCAAACCACGTATGTTTGAAACCTATCTGAGATCACATTCGGATTCTGTTTTAATGTCCATACCCAAAAACTATGTATATCTGAATTGGATCGATGACTGACCAAACCGATCCATTTGCATACCTAACTAGAGGTTACTCATATTCACCCATATTTGGTCGGATTCAGGTGCATCTAACCAAAACTTATACAGTTTTGGATCAGTTGGTATGGATCCGTCTGCCTATCTTTTTCATTGTCGAACAATAGGGTAAGTTCGATTGTCCTACAATTGTTGACCCATTTTATAATTGAACCAAACCAAACCCAAATTCAAATGCACTCTGTTTTCGAACTCGAACCAATTATGTAACCAAACCCGTTTTATATGTGAACCAACCTGAACTGAACCCGTTGAAACCGACCCACTATTGTTTAGAATAGTTGATAAGCTTCTCATTTGTTAACATATAATCTTCTTATTGAATAGATGATTCAGTTAATCTACATATTTTTTGATTGGTGGATAATAAGGTCTACAATACCAATCATATCGAGACTCAAGTTGAAATCCAAACCCGTTAAGACCCAAACAGATCATACCCGAACCCGTTAACCCATATGGGTCTATACTTTTCAGCTATATTCAGACCCATACCGAGATCCGAATCAAAATGGGTAGGGTTTGGGTCTAATTCTTATACTCGATTAAATAAAGGGGTCTATTGAAGACACGGCCCGATACATACCCGAACCTGCTAACCCAAATGTGTCCACAATTTTCAGCCATACCCGAACCTTATCCCAGACCCGAACTAGATTGAGTCGGGTTTGGATCTAATTTTAAGACCCGATCCAGAATCGAGTTTGATAAGACCAAATCCGAACCCGACCCAGTTACACCCCTAAACTTATCACGCAGTTCCGGACCCGGACTCTTAAACCGGTCCAGATACAATATTCGAAGTCCAAAACCCAACCCGCGGTCTCCATCTCGGGAACAAGAGGGGTTTTCAGCGTCGACCCTCTTCCTTAAACCCTTCTCTCTCTCTCTCTGCCCTTGAAGGGGCCTTCGGAAGGCACGCAGCTCTTCGCTCTCGCTGAAGAGTCCGTGATTCAGCAAACCCTACGATGTCGACTCTAGAGATCGAGGCTCGAGAGTGAGCAATCGTTTTCTCCTCTTCTCTGTGGTTTCTAGGGCTCCTTCTTAGTTTTATTCCAATCTGCGTTTCTTGTTTCCTGTTTAAATCTTTAGAATGGTTGTTGGGGTTTCGTATCTGTAGTTTCATCGATATTTAAATCATATGTTATTGGGGAAGGGATTTCTGTTAGGTTTTTTCTGGGCTTTAAGGGGAAGCTTTTGAGCATCGCCGATAAAACTTTGCATGATTTCGATTTGGTCGAGTAATTCACAAAAGTTTGCTCAAAAGCATCCCGTAACGAATGGGTTTCGTCGAGAATCAGCAATTTACTGTTGAATTGAGCGTGAACTTGGTGTATACTATTCAGATAAAATTTGAGAATCTCACGTGCTGAGTTGTGCAAGTAGAGTGGGTTATGAGTGGATGATCATTGTGGATGCTTGGATTTTTAATCCATCGTCTGAAACCGTATAATATGTGCGTTTAGTGCAACTAGCAGTGCAGTTCTTCTTTTGGGCCATTCATAGTCCATTCGTCGAAATCCGTAGAATATGTGCGTTTTTTCTTGTTGGTTTTAGTGCAACTGGCAATGTAGCACATCTTTTGGCCGCACTTGTGAATAAGTTTCGTTTGGGACGTTGGACGGCCCTCCCATTTTTTCTGTATATGCAGTGTCATTAAGATTGTGCTTCAGTTTTGCAAAGAGAATTCGCTACACCAGACTTTTCAGGTACTGCAGAGTGAGTGCCAGGTTTCTTTGAACACAGTCGACAGCCTGGAGACCTTTGTTGCTGACATTAACAGTGGGAGGTGGGATGCTATATTGCCGCAAGTTTCACAGCTAAAACTTCCGAGGAAGAAGCTCGAGGACTTGTACGAGCAGGTGAACAAACTTAGTTGTTGCCTATCTGTTTTATCTATTTGTTAATTTCGAATTATAAATGAGGAATTTCCTCATACACAGGTTTTGAACTTATTTTCTTGTGGTGGTTTTCTTCTAAAAAGAACTACCAAGAAAGAAGCAAGCTAGTTGCCTTGCATTTATCCTTTTTTTCCTGTTATAGGTACTTTTTTCTTGCGTAATATTTTGGGACAAGTACTCTTTGTATTTGTAATAGCTTGATTAGTTATCACATATTGGGTTATTGAGTTATATTCTCATGTGTATAACCTTTTACGTTAAATTATATTCAGAGAACATCTTAATATAGATTTGTGGGTTGTGTATATTGTTGTTTATTTGTTCTTTTCTGATTTTATCTCCTCTTTAGATTGTTTTGGAGATGATAGAGCTTCGGGAATTGGACACTGCACGTGCTATTCTGAGACAGACTCAGGCAATGGGTGTCATGAAACAGGAGCAGCCTGAAAGATATCTCCGACTTGAGCATCTCCTGGTCCGGACATACTTTGATCCACATGAGGTCTGTATTCTATAACGTGATTTATCATTTTAGTATGCAATTGTATAGTTTCTTTGTTCCATGCTTTGCGCTTTTGACTTCCACTTTTTCTTTTTGAAAGAATAACTATGATTTACATTACTTTTTTGTTATTCAAGGTTTGGTTGATCTGATGTCTGAGAACTGATTTTACATATGAGATCAACTTATCCTTTTTGGGTCTTAAGATCACATTTTGTAGACCTGTTGCTTGCTCTGTTCAGGCTGTTGATATCTTAAAAGTTAAAACTAGGATAAGCCACTATAGGAATTATTGGCCCTCATGTGATTCCGTAAAGATACTGTGATCAGTTGAATTTATTGTAGCTGTTTGAGTGCTACTAGTTCACCTAAGTAAGTATTTAGATTAGGGATGCAAAGGGTTCAGATTTCGGATCAGAAAACACATTGGGTTGTCGGATTGCGGGACAGCCAAAATTTGCAAAAGTCCCTTCCTGGATCCTACCCATGTGCAACCCTAATTTAGATGGTCAATTTTCTGCTCTTCCCCCCTTGCTGAAATCAGAAAGCAAGAATTTTTGTGAAGGTAAAAATGGAAATAAAAGAGAGTAATTGTGATGAGAAAAAAGGATAAAAAAGTCACACTAGTAATCAGTTTGATCAAAATATCCTGGAAGATAGGAACCTAAACAACCAAGGCCTTCATTGGAACAAACTATTGAAATCTAAACTATAAGGTCATTCAGGGAATGACATTAAGATATCTTTACTTGGGGGTCCTTTCAATCCACAGGGAATGCCAAATGAATTTCATCTGCGTCTTAACAACTTTAGCCTTTTTCCTGATTATCTCGAGTGAGCACCCAAAAGAATTTCCTTGAGAACCTATCACAACATTCCCCACAATAATTTGCCAAAATTTGCTAACTAAAGATTTTATTCCTCCACAATATATGAAGAGCTTAGTTGTCATAGGTGCTAGGCGAAGCCTAGGCGGTGAGCCCCCTAAAAAGCCTAGGCGGGGACTAGGCAGTCTAGGCGGTACCCAAATAAAAAAACAAAAAAAACATATAAATATGTAAACAAACTACTAAAATTAATAACAAACATGTATATAACATAAAATCAATCAACAATAAGCAATAGACAAAAAAAATGTCGTCGAACACTATAAGACAATTATATTAAATAACCTGCTCAATACATTGTCCAACACAAAACATTTAACATTTAACAACACAATACATTTAACTAAACATAGAGTTCAAAAACATATGTCTATGTATAAAAGTCATCTTCATTCTTCAGTATCAAACTTCATTTCAATGATTTCCTTCGTTTATGGCTTGAGATGATGATGGCGAGTCATCTTCGTCTTTTGAATCAAGGACCACGTCTGGCAATTTTTGTCCCATAAATGCTGCATGTACTTGTGCATTTCTCTCATCATCTTCTTTAAGACTAGTAAGAACCTCAACACAAATATTCAAAGGAATGTTACGTGTACATAATTTTACAGTAAAGTTGTGTGCCCCTCAACATGACATTTAAATTTATACAATCCTCCATGCATTATAAAATCACAAAATTTACACTTCAGTGTTCTTTTGAGAGGCATCTCCAAGTCAACTAATGTACAATATTTCAATACAGGATCCTTTGAGAGGCATCCTCCAAGACCTACACATTTTAGGCACATCACAAAATCCGGATCTTGTTTATCTTTAATATAGGCTCACTCCCATGCTGTATCACTTGATTTTTGCTTGAAGTTCTGCATATCTTCCAAATTTGGAAATATCGAGCTTGGAGTGAACCCTCTAGCATTTGCAGAAGAAGCCCTTCCATCGTTGTTCTAAAAAATGATAAGAATCTAAAAAAAAGTAACATGTAAATTCGCTAAATTAAAAGGAGTAAGCATAAGCAACAATTAACATAAACACAAAATATGAATTCAGCGTTTCACAGAAACACACATTGTCACATATTATTATATATAAATATATAATATATTATATAATAAGTAATAGTCTAAACATGCTTTTGGGCTTTTATAATTTTTTTTACAAAAACATATAAATAAACATCAATTTCATGGCTCGAGCCCGAGACTGAGCGAGAAATCAAAAGAAGCCTAAGAATAACATAGTATGACCCAGAGTTATCGAAAGCGCCTAGCCTATTGGGAAAGCGCGCTTCCCCGAAGCGCGTTTCGAAAGCGCGCTTCCCCGAAGCGCGTTTCGAAAGCGCGCTTCCCCGAAGCGCGTTTCGAAAGCGCGAAACGTCGCGCTTCCGAAACGTGTTGGGAAGCGCGTTTCCTTTTTATGGGAAACACGGTTCCAATTTATGGGAAGCACACTTCCCCCCTTTTTTTCATTTTTTTTGTATTTTTATTTTTATTTTTTCTCTTTTTTCGTTTCTCCCTCGCTTCCTAGGTCGCTTCCGAGATGATTCTTGATTCACATTTAAGTCATCCCACGCTTCTCGCTTCCTAAAATTTTGAAAGTTCCCCGCTTCTAGCTTCCGCTCCCGCTTCCTTGACTGGCAACCATGGTATGGCCTTAAAATCAAAATTCTTAAGACAGATGGTCGGTGCTTGACGAATGTGAACATGTGTCAATCAATAAATTTATTATTGTTATTTTTTTTAACTTAAGCAAAGATAATAAAAAACACGGAAGAATTGCAAACCTATATCGGGAGAGTGCATCAGAATACCATACATTATTAGTTCTAAATGCATGCACTAAAAGTTAAACAACAAGAAGAGAAATCAAAAGAAGCCAAGAATTACATAGTATGACACACATTAGAGCAAGAAGATTTAAACCATAGTCACAAATATCGATAATATCACAATATTTTGAAAATATTGCCGATATATGTGACTATGATCTAAACTCAGTAGGAAATTTCAATTGACTTCAAAAGTAAAACAATGTACAAAAACATGCACAATGTTTCACGTATTAACAAGCACATATTCAATGTTTCAGAAATTACATATCACCACTTAGGTTAGGAAAAATCATCTCAAACAATTTTCTGGATCATGGAATATTGCTGGGGCAGGCAAAAATCAAATGAATCACTTTTCTTCCTTGCACTGAGAGAGAGAGAGAGAGAGAGAGAGAGAGAGAGAGAGAGAGAGAGAGAGAGAGAGAGAGAGAGAGAGAGAGAGAGAGACCTGCACCTGTATGTTCTTCTTCTTCTTCTTCGTGCCCTAGCGAGAGAGAGGAGAGCGCACAAATAAAAAGGGGAAAAGGGACCCCTTTTCCCCCTTTTATAGTTGTTGACTAATGTCAACGACTTAAATAAAACCGACCTAGGCTATCACCTAGGCGGACCCCACCTAGGCGGAAAAATAGGGCCCCACTGCCCAAACTGTATCGCCCAGGCGGTGGTGCTGCGCCTAGGCACCTCCTTTGACAACTAAGATGAAGAGATGTATAACTGACTCCACATTCTGATGTCATGCTATCTCCTTTTAGGCTCTGTTTGGGAGCCTTGAATTGGAGGTGCATTGGCAGTTCCCCCAATGCCCTCTGTTGTTTGGGAGCAATGCATTATGGTTTTCCCAACCCCCTCTGCTGTTTGGGAACAGTGGTATTTCCAAAACACTGTGTTGGGGATGGAGTTGGCAACCCCAACACATTTCAACACCATTCACAAGAGGTTTTGGCAACTCCAAGTCCATCCCCATCACCACATTTTGGTATGATATTTCCAACGATGCAAGACTTCCAAACAGTGCCTTAATTTTTGTGTCTAACCAAGTAAGGTATTCACTCTTGGATGAGTCCTTGTCACCCATATTACTTTGTGTAGCATACTCTCTTGTAATGTCTTCAAACGAGCTTGATAACTTGGTTCTTCTTTAATCTGAGCCATGCCATTGAATTATGGGTGTCAAAGGTTGGGTTCTTTCATTCTATGAGGCTAATGAGTAGGCAGATGAGTTTTGAACTAATGTGAATACCTCTCCTATGGGTCTGACCAATATCCTGCATTGGATTTGTATTCTGCCTCCATATCACTCCCTTCTAAGAAAAGACAGTGGTGTTAGGCCAGGACTTCCAAATATCAGAACCATTAATCCATCTTGAGTTTTCCAATCACATTTAGGCCAGTGCCAACCCAGAATTATTATTTTATTGTGTGGAAATTGAACCAAACATCCTGTGACAGCAAAGTTGTTAGTTGTGGTAAGCTAGAAAGAAACTTGAGCATGCCAGAGTCTAGGATCAATTGAAGGTCACAACCAGATCAACTCCGACTGTTCCAGAAAAAAAGATTTATAACAAGAAGAATAAAGAAGATTGCTTATGCCACAATCAAGGCATATTCAGTGAACATGACATTCAAACACTTCGGACAATGTAAATTGGAAAACACTTGCAAGAAAGCAGCCCAATTTTCAGACTCCTATAATCTTCAACCATGAAATGATCTTTCAACTTGCAAGAATCACCGAATAATGTAAACTTCAGGAATGATCCAGGGATCAATTCTGCCCTACCAGACAAGATATGCATATCTTTAAAAGAAAAGTAAAACTTCTGATGCTTTAATTTCCAATAAAAATGAAAGGATTCAACAGAGGTAAACATGTTCAACTTGCACATTCCATGATCCAAATTGAAAACTTCAAAATATAGACAATGGATCATAAAGAGGAATGTTTACCTTATTTTCTTCTTCTTTTGAGATTTGACAATAATATTTTGACCTTTAACATAGCAAAAATAATGTGTCAGATATTAACATTAGTCAGGGCCAAAAACAACTATCAACTTACCCAAAGGGATTACGTTGATGAGAGAAGGTGTGCTAGAATTTTCTTGTTCATGCTTTGTTACCACATAAGAGTGAGAACTACAAGTTTAGAGAAAATCGTGTGCTGGTGTTTGGGTTCCCAAGGTTAGGATTTTAAGCTTTAATCATTTGAGCATTATTTGTGTAGTGTGACTTTTTGACTTTTTGTCACCATTATTATTTACCAGTGGTTTAAGAAATGAATTTTCTTTGCTTTAGAAAAAACAGAGGAATAAAATGGACATATCCAAAAGAATAGGTACAGGTGTTGGTACGCAGTATGAAGAAAAGAGTGCCAGTGTGCAGCTGGGTTGTGTATGTTGCACACAAGCACACACATAATATACATAATATATGTGCAATAAGTGATGATCTTCATCAAAATACATAAATAAAAATGTAGAAAGCATGAAATATTATTAAACATATAATGTATCCTGTATATTATATGGTATGTCTATATGTGGCAGCACCAAAAACGACCCAGGACCAGTGCCCAGAAGTACCAGCATTGATGCAGGTACACTGGGTGGTGTGAAGTGCAGTGTGGGAAACACCAAGGAATAGCGTAGACCAACATAAAAATATATCCCAAGAAAAAATACTTAATGGTAGCAAAGACATGCTAGTGCGATAATGCGTTGCTCCTCTGTTAGTGTAGCTTGGGTATTCACATGATTATGCAGGACAATGTATGTTTTAGATCTTTTTAGTGGACCAGATTTTTTAAACCACAGTGTGGTTCATCACTTTATGAAACAGCGTAATACCTTGATTGAAGACTAGGTACTTCCTCACTAAAAATTCTCATTTATGTTTATGCTGTCATAAAAACCACACGGTTTAGTGGTCTAGTTAATGGCGTTGGAGTTGGATGCGGGTGGACTGGACCATTCTTGGTTCTAGAGAATGGAGTATTTTTGAAATGTTTTGAAATGGCAGTTATGTCCACAAATTTGATCTGTTTTCTACTTTGTGAGTTATGATTTGATAAGGTGAAGTTATATATTTTTCAGTATGCTTTGCTGGAGATGTAAATACAAAGTCTGCTTATTTCTTGCTATTAGTTAGTTCTGGAGACAATCATCAAAGTGGGGAGACCTTCAATAGTGGAACTAATTTTATACTTTTTGGTGTTTTTGCATCTCTATGGCAGCAATTATTTTCTGTGAATCAGTGCAAATTTTGAGCTTGTAGAAGTTCTCATGCATTGTTGGGCCAAGTTCTTAGATTTCTTACATAAACCATTTTTGCTACTCTACTCCCCCATAATACCAATTTTTTTTCTCTAGGAATATAAGATAACAAAAAACTAATGTTCTAATATCTGACTCTCTTGCCCAATCAGCATCTGAGTAGTTGAACTAAACCTAAATCATGTACCTTGTAAGTCTGCAAATAGAACTTGGAGAAGAAGAAAGCCTGGTTGTGACGCCTAATGTTTTCCAAATATTTGCTTGTGGCTCCCTTGGAATTACATTTATAATAAATGACCCGAATAAGGGCAAATTACAGGCATTAAGATATGATAGGTTGCAATTCATTCCACTACTGATGAACAAATTAATGAAGCAAAACAAATTGTATTGTTACATAAATGCAAATGCTGGATGACAAACATGTAAAATGATGAAAACACTCCTGCCACTTATTAGCATTTAATAGAAGGTGCTACAAGCAGAGAAAAAGTAAAAACTCAAGATCATAAAAAAATGGTAGATGAAGTTATGGAGATGACAATGTTGACCAAGTCCTTTGCAGGATTGATTACTTCATGTAGTGTTGGGACATGTCTCATGTCCTTGTTTTCATATTGGCAAGGGATATTCTGACTAAATGAAGTGTCTGTATGACATAATCAAAGTAAGCCTGCTCCCTTCAAGGTGATTGCTCATGTGCCAGGTGTCAAGCTTATCGATATTCATGTCTTAGGTTTGACTACAATGGTTGGTATTTTTTATATTCAATTTTTTTAATGTTAAATATTTTACAATGTTGGTGCTGATCGTTCATCAATGGGTATATCACTTTGATTAATTGGCTGAACATATGTTCATTTTGGCTGAGAGTCTGGTGGATGGATAGATTTGCTTGTTCAGTTGTAGGACATCAGGACATCACACACAGGTCATTGATCCTTTTCCAAGATTGTTATCGGATTAGAGTGCTTTTGCTTTTTATGTTGCTAACAGAAGCACTCTTTTTGTATATTGAAATTTCTTTATTCTCTGCTACTATTCCTTTTCTGATTCCTTGTGAAAGTTGATTGCATTGGCTGCGATAGTTACTTTACATATCTCCCAACTCTGGACAGCATGAGTAATCTGCCTTATGAAAGTATTGATTGCTGATACTTTAAGCTTTGCTCTTGAAAGAAAACTTTGGTTGCTCCCAAGATCCTGTAGCTTGCTTTACCAGTTTCTGTTCCCATTACAGGCATATCAAGAAGTGTCTAAGGAGAAGCGTCGTGCACAAATTGCTCAAGGTTTGATTCTTTACCAGTTATTTTAACTCTTCCTTTCCCTTTCTTGTTGGACCCTTAACTGGTGTTTTTTGTTGTTGCATATTTTGTGTTTTGTTTCAAAATTCAACTCTATTTTTTTTGAGTGTCGAGGAAACAACTCTAGTGTAAGAAGCCCATGCAACCATGCCCATGCATGCTTATGTAGAAGCTTCAATTGTGTGTTTCACAAATACTTTCATCGTACTCTGTTTTATATAATTTGATTTATTGACTTTTGTCATGCATGGTGAACTGAAGTTTCTTGATGTTGTTAGTGGATTCAATTGATAATTGACCTGTTACATTTTTTTTTGTAAGTGTCTCCATTTGCGCCTCTTTTCATGAATGAAGTGATTTGTAAGCTTTATCAAGAAGCATGAAGGGGAATTAAATAATGGTACATTTTGTGTGCTCTTCTATAAACTTTGCATACAATCAATCAGTTCTTGCAAAGTAGGCCAGCCACCTGCTTATTAAATTATGCTTGTGGATTTGAGTTTAACTTCTTGAGTTCTTGGAGATGAATTGAATTCTGCAATATATTGACTTTGGTTATAGTTTCTTTTTTGATTTGCACTTTAAGAATCCTTGATAGAATCATAAGCTTGAAACGACTGCCGAAAGTTAAAACCTAACTTACCAGAAGCTTCATAGATAGGTGGGAAGCGCGCTTCCCTGAAACTCGCTTTGAAAGCGCAAAACTCTTCTCTTCCGAAACTTGATAGGAATCTCGATTCTCCCACGCTTCCCACACGTTTCTTCCCTGCTTCTCTACATGATTCCTATACGCTTCTCTCACACTTCTTTTTATGTTTTTCATGTTCTTCCTTCCACGCTTCCCGCTCATCTCATGTGCTTTCTTTAACCATTATTTTTAGATTTTGAGAAGAATTTAATTCTAGACTACGAAACCACAAAATTTAAGAATAATATTTTTTATTTTACTTTTTATTTCTTTCTCTTTTGATTTGTATTTTGCTTCCTATTTGATCCCGTATCACTTCCTCTTTTATTCCTATTTCGCTTTTAAATTGATTTCTCGCTTCCCGCTTCTTATAAAATTTAAAATATCTCGCTTCTGCTTCTCATTTTGTTTTTTGCTTCTGCTTCCTAGTTTGGTAACCTTGAGTTTCACTTGCATATATGATTTAGTTTTGAGATTAATAGATCAACTTTAATGTTATCTACTTATGTTTTATTTTGTTCATGATAACATAAATTTTATATTTTGGTAAATTAGAAATATATAACTATGTTTTTGCTTCTTGTTCGATTCCTATTCGCATCCCACTCGATTATCTCTTGGTTTCCTCTTTAAATCCTTTTTCGCTTTGGGTTCGATTCTCTTGTCACTTCCGAGACGATTCCCGGTTCGCTTCTAAGTTGTTCTGCACTTCTCGCTTCCTAATTTTTTAGAAATATCTTGCTACCCGCTTCTGCTTCCCGAATAGCTTCCTGCTCCCGCTTCCTTGAGTGACAACCTTGGTTAAAACACTTCTTATTCATCTTTTCTTGTGTTACCTCATGTCTCTGGAAAATTTCTTGCTGCACTATCTTCTAATCTCACACCTCTGCCTCATTGTTGCAGGCCCACTTTTTAATACACTGCTCTCAAAACCACTTTCTTCCTGATTATGAATCCATCATGATTCACTTTGATGAGTCCTTTTTTCTGTTAGTTTTGTTTGTGAAGATTATCCAGAAACCACATGTCGATATCAATCATTAAATGATTTCAATTCTGGTGACAGTTGGAGATTTGCATGGGATTTCTGTGTCACTTAAGAACCACAGTGTATTTCAGAATTATGAGTCATGACACAGTTGGGCTTTCATCATATAATGATAAGTATCTGTGTAGGTCGTACAGGGTGAATAAGTAGACTCATTAAATGTACATTTACTACTCGCTGAAATAAAAGCAATGTTGTTGACCAACTTTTGTGAAGGATGTAAACATTTCAGCTTGCATTCTAGGCATACTCTGCATAGAGTTTTCCTGTCTTGCCCTAATTATTCTTGCCAAAAAACATGAACCTGGTTTCTCTAATATGTCTAATTGGACGGCTTGTGTTTTTTTCAGCAAATATGTGCTCAGAATTTCCATATTCCATTGGTTTGAATAAATAAGCTAAACCTTATTGAATTGTGATGAATTTTACTTTTGTAAAGAGAGGTATAGGCACCTGATGTTCTGCAATGAAATCAACTTCGAAGGATTATTGCAAAAGTTTTGCATAAGATGCTGCACAGTGTTTCAATGTTTGCTGAAACATTGAACCTTGCTATGTGGCATGTAGTTTAAAATTTTGCATTACCTCCACATGCTTGGAATAAAACTTCAAAGTGACAATCAAAATCACTAACCCTAAACCTGTATGCATGACATGCTATGATTTCATACCACGGTTCAGGGACCTTCACAAGGGCGTAATCATGGTTTTGTGCATGAGGTCAGCCCCACCAAAGGTTGCCTGATATGCTTGTAAATAAGATTTGTTCGAACTTCATAGTCTATTCCAATGCAGAATCTGTTTGAAGTTGATGACTGGAATTGAGTAAAAGATGAAGGAACAAGTGATAACCAAACTATTTTCAGACCTTGACATAAGGAATTGCAAGCATGGGTGCATGCGTGTGTACACGTACACATCTTTATGTATGTTTAGCAAGTTTCTATCTTAATAAATATTTTTCTAAGCTTTTTATGTGGATGCCATTCTGTAGTACAACTCTATTCTAAAAATTAAATTGAACATGTATAATTGATGCTGAAGGAAACAACATGCCATTTACAAAGAAAGTTTATGCTTCAAAATTTCAGTGACAATACCTTCGTTAGTTTGCGTTATGCATAGTTATAAGTCAAAATCAATGAAACTTCATCGACTCACCTATTTTTCATTTCCTGGCTTTGTCATATCATTTCATGGATTCTGTGTGTGTGTGGGTGTATATTTTTGTTGCTTAAATAAGACTGAATGCTTTTGAAAAGACCTTATGTCACTGCCTGTTAGTTTTACCTTGTGGGTTCTTTGCTGTTGAAAGGTGTGTGTTTGGTTTTCACATAAGTAATAATGCAACGTGTGGGGCTTCTTTTAGTGAAGTTTTTTGGATATGGTTTGCTTTCATGTGTTTGTTTTTCAATTGCCTCTCCATTGTTGTTGAGAATTATTCAATCTTGAAAGGCCTAGATTGATATTAGTTACATGTGTGCTATGTATTACGTTGTTTCAGCTTTGGCTGCTGAAGTCAATGTTGTTCCACCATCACGATTAATGGCTTTGATTGGTCAAGCATTAAAGTGGCAGCAGCATCAAGGTATTTTTATTATGTATTCATTTTTATAGTATTTAGTGCATGATTTTGTTTTGACCTTATTCTTATGTAGATAATATCAGGAAATATAATGGTTGCTGGTGGCCTTTTCAGGATTGCTCCCGCCTGGAACTCAATTTGATCTCTTTCGAGGGACAGCAGCAATGAAACAGGATGAAGATGACATGTGCCCAACAACTCTTGTGCACACCATAAAGGTAAAAATGTATATCCTTCATGAGCATTTTGAATTTTCTTTATATGAACCCCAGATGGGAATCTGGGTGGTTGGTAGCACTTCTAATTTCTTTTTGTGAAGAACAAGGACACTATTTAACAATTTCCAACTTTTTCTGACGGTTGATCATTTGTGGATTTATTAGGGCTTGGAGTATATGGGGATGTTTTGGTTAGTTTATCTTATGAAAGGGGAAGGTTTAGATCATAAACCACTCTACTAATCATTAAATACCATTTCCACTACATTATAATAAAGGGAAACATTCTCAAATTGTAACTTACAGCATACTGTAGTATTCTTGACAATTAAAAAATCAAAGAAAAATAACATAAGGCAGTTAGCTCCATGAACAATCTTGAGAAGAAACAACGCCGTTCATATTCAATGTATTGTCCATAATTCCTCGGCTTGAACTCACAAAGTCCAAAATGAGCCAAAATCTATCTCCTGGCTGTTCATAATCTTAAACACATCATTCATTGAATATATGTGAAGAATGCATCATGAAATTGTGCTTACTCTATGGTCTGCATATATCCTCTTGTTGCCCAAACCAAAGAATTTAAATTCAATAAGTTATTTATTCATAAATGCAATTCTATTACTCATAATGAAAAAAATGATGACAAACATTAGAGGACCTGGCGTCTTGTAAATTTTGTGTTACCAGGCAGCATAATTGTTCAACAATGATCAATAGCAACATGAAAGAAAGGGACTGTCTTTTGAGGGCTGGAGTAATAATTTAACATTGTGACTGAATGTATAAAGCAATGTTATTTGTACAGATTTGGGATTATCCATTTAATTCCTACATAGTTTAAACAGTTAAAATAGCATGTAATAGGCAAAATGTAAAAGAATTATTAGATTTCACATGTCTAATGTCAAAAAAGGCTGGTGGTAGACTGACATTGTCATGACATTGGCATCATTACTATGCACTGTCATGGACAACTTATGTCACCTGGGTATGGGTACGGGTACAAGTAGGGCACGGCAATTCCAAAAAATGTGGTTACTGGGACACAACTATATATATATATATATAAAAGAAGAGAATTTGATATTTTGAATATAAACGAAAGTTAAATGGAATTTTTGAAAAAGAGGATGAATTTAATATTTTGAATTTAAAAGAAGTTAAAATGAATTTTTTGAAGAAGAGGAGGGGCTGTTAAAATAAATTTTCTTTTCTTTTTATAATAAAGAGAAAAGAGACCCCCACCGTCCCTCTCTCTCTCTTTTAGTGATCCCTAAACAAGGAGCATGAGGAGGAGGAGAAGAAGAAGTTGAAGGAAAACCGAGGAGGAGGAGGAAGAGGAGGAGAAGAAGAAGAAGAGAATGAGGGAGGGACATGTTGGTATCTCTCTCTCTCTCTCTCTCCCCTTCTTCTTCTTGTTTTCCTTCATTATCTCTCTCTCTCCTCTTCTTGTTCTCCTCATCATGCAATCGAAGGTGGAAAGGGGGCAAGGGTTTTGAAAAAGGGGCTTCGGGTGAAATAACGAAAACAAACTAAGAGAGCGAGAGGGTTTCGGGGGGAAGGGGTGTCGATTTTGCTTTTTTTTTTTGTTTTTTTGAGTTTTGCGTCTGAATTAGACCCAAACTGGCGCAGTGCGGGATCCGACCAGCGCCGCACGGTACCCGTACCCATGTTGACATGGGTACGACAACCCATTTGGCGTGTTGTGGTGACAATAGTGGACAACTTGCTTTTTAAGAGGTCTGTGTTTCTTTGGGACTTGGGAGGCTCCTTAAGGTGTCACAACTTGGACTTTTTTTCTTTTTGTTTTTAATAACCTTAACATGTTTTAATTTTGTTTTGTCATCTCCATTATTTTATTTTTATGTAAAGAATCCAGTCCCATTAAAGAAGTCATGTATACACAGACCATCATTGTAAAGTCAAAATGAGTATACATGTTGACTTCTTGCATGGATGACTGGATTCTTTAGTTGATATGTTCTAATTATCAAGATAAAATATGATTTACACTCACCCCCAATCCAAGCGATGTCATAGTTGAAAATATTATCACGACTGGGTCTAGATCTCAGATCCAGACCCAATCTGTTTTTAAGTTGTATTTAAACACATGCTCATTAATGGCATGTTGTAAATTCTATACTTTGTGTAAAGGGTGTTTTTGTACCCTAATAAAATGTACGTGTGTATATCTAATACAACATATAGTAGACCCTAATTGAGTGGGGTTTTTCTGCAGCCATCGATATCTCTCTCCCTCTCTGCTTCTCTTTCTCCTGTGTTGAAGGTGGAATACCATTTCTAACATGGTATCAGAGCTATAGATCCCTTGAAGATCGTGTCCAGCCTCCTTGCTATTCTCTAAGGTATTTTCCTCTTGATTTTCATCATTTCTTCCCTTCTCACTCCAACGATTTCTTCTTATCCTGTTTCTTTCCTCTTTCTCTATTCCTCTCTTCATACAACATTTTCTCTTCTGATTTCACCCATAAAATATTTTTTTTTTATTTCCCGCAAATCTAAATTCATGTTTGCGTGATTTCAAAGATTGAAATCACGTCAAACCCGTCCCTTATCTTTCCTCATAATTAAGGTCAAAACTAAATCTGATCTGTCTACTTCTGTGCGTTCGCTGTAGTTCCTTAATTGATTAAGATCATTTTGCCTACCTCTCAACTTTGGAATTTTCCCTTTTAGAAAGAAAATACGATTAGATAAAACACGTTATTTTCATATTAATGTGCCTTCTTGCTGATTGATTCATATTTCTTTTGGAGCAGTTTCTTTTCTTTCTCACTGCATATTTTGTTTTTTGTCTCGGGTCTGCAAGTTTTTTGTCTCGGGTCTGCAAGTCAAAAAAAAAAGCAGTCGAATTTCGAGTTTACTTTGTTTGCTCTAAAAGTGATTTTCCTTTCCAGTCTCTTAATCCTTTTTTTTTTACCCATTGACTATGGACTCATTCCCTTCTTCGCACTCTGGTCTATCTTCCAACTTTCTCAGTCAGCTTGTGTTTGAGAAACTTAACAATTCCAACTTTTTAACCTAGAAGAGACGAATCATCCCATTCATAAGGAGTCAGGATCTTTCTGGACATCTGGATGGCTCTGTTCCTGTCCCTCCAGAGTTCTTATCACAAAAAGGCAAGAATGGAGAGGGTGAAACTTCAATTACATTTGTTAGAAATCCAGAGTATGTATCCTGGATGAAGCGAGATCAGGCTTTTGTTGCCTACATCACTTCCACTTTGTCACAGGAGGTGCTTGTGGCAATCCCAGATGATTGCTCAGCTATGCAGTTATGGCATCGTCTTGTTCAGACATATTCTTAAGTTTCTCAGGCTAGAATTTTATTTTTAAAGAAAGAGTTTCAAATGTTGAGGAATGACTCCATGATGATCATGGAGTACTTAAACAAAATAAAGACTATCACATATCAATTGGCCATCGTGGGTTGCGCGGTCAGTGACAAAGATATGGTGCAACAAACTTTAAGCGGGCTGAGACTCGATTATCACATGATGGTTACTTCCTTGCTGTGTTTGCCAGACTTACCTACATTTGAAGATCTACGTGCTAAGCTCTTACAATATGAGATGACCTTAAAGGGATTCTCTGAAGATATTCACAATCCCATTGGAGCACATGAGGTCCTTGCCACAGGTGTTACTTATGGTCGAGGACGTGGCAGGTGGGAATCTCGGGAAAGGGGAGGTCAAGAGAAGAATGGACAAGGAGCCCGTTGAATTTTACCTACTCCCAGTATGTCTCCTAATCTGCAAAGACAAAGGACGATACCTACCTGCTTTCTCTGCAACAAAAGGGGGCACATAAAAGCAAATTGCTGGTATAACCCGCAAAATCGAGGGAAACAATTGGAGACAAGAAAGGAAACAAATACATTGAAGAATACTGGGGAAGTCAAGCAGCTGTTGTTATTTGCCTTGGGTGAATTGAACATCAAACAGAATGATCACGGTACTTGGTATGTTGATTCTGGTGCAACCACTCATGTTACTGGTGATGCTGGTAAGTTCCTAAATCTTGCTCCTTATGTTGGTAGAAATAGTATTGTCACTGGAGATGGGTCTGATCACCATATTTCGCACATTGGAAATTCTGTAATTCCTATGTCCAACTCTTCTTTTGCTCTTTCAAATGTTATTCATGCTCCTAATATCAAGAAAAATATTGTTTCAGTCTCTAAACTTGTCGATGACATTAATGCTTCAGTCGAGTTTACCACTTTTTCTGTTCATGTTAAGGATCTTCACACGAGGGAAACGTTCGTTGAAGGAAAACGACAAGGGAATATGTACGTTTTCCAAGAGAATCCTTCCTCTCGCGTTCAACCTGTTGATTCCATCTTGAAGCTCACTTTATCATCATAGCTTCTTCTGAGAGTGTTTTTAATCTTTCTGAATGTATTGAGCCGAATCTTTGGCATGGTTGTCTGAGTCATTGTAGTAGTTGTTTTATTGATAAGCTTGTTTCAAGCAGTCTTATTCCCAAGTCAAGTTTGAATTTAAGTGTCTATAATAAAAAATGTTCCAGTTGTCTTCAGTGTAAGAGTCATGTTTTCCCATTTCATTTCATTAATAAAAGAGCTTCAAGACCATTTGAAATTATATGTTATGATGTTTGGGGTCCCGCTCCAGTTCCTTCCATGTCTGACACTAGATATTATCTTATTTTTGCTGATAGCTATTCTCGATATACATGGATCTTCTTCATGAAAAGTAAATCTGAAACCTTCAAATTGTTTTAGAATTTTCATACCTTTGTTCAAAATAAATTCTCTGAGAATATTACGCGTTTCCAATGTGATGGAGGGGTGAGTTCTCTTCAAATGACTTTATTAATTTCCTCCAGACAAATGGAATAAGTAGGCAGGTGTCTTGTCCTCATACACCTCAACAGAATGAGATTGCTGAACGGAAGCATCGCCATATTGTTGAAAGTGTAATGAGCATGATGCATGATAGTAATCTTTTAGTTACCTTGTGGGTAGAGACCTTTCATACAACAGTCTATGTCATAAATTGATTGCCCATGAATATCTTGGAAAACAAATCACCATATTTTTTTTGCATTGTGTGCATCCAAATTATCACGATTTGCGTGTATTTGGGTGTGTATGTTATGTTCATGTTGACAGTTCAATGCAACACAAGTTTCAGGATAAAGCCTTACAGTGTAGATTTGTGAGATATGCTGATGATTACAAAGGATATAGATGCTATGATCCCGTGAGCAAACACATCAAGATATCCAGAAATGTTGTGTTTGATGAATCCAATTTTGGTCATAATGTAGTTACTTCTGAAATTGAAACTTACCACCCTTGGCTCAACTCAGATCTCTTTTTCTAGTATTGATGGTGTTTGCTATACAGACTGTAATCGAAGAGATGAGGCAAACGTGTCTATTGCTGTGCAAAGAACTCAGGAAAGTGTGATCTCTGAATCATCATTGGCTCCCGAAAGGTATAAAGGCATTGTTTACTCTCGACGTGAGAAGGAGATCTTCCCCAACCCTAATCAGGAGCTGAATTCTCCTTCTGCTTCCATTCAATCACCTGTACACAGAAGGTCTACCCGGACTCGGCATCCTAGTGATAGGTGGGTTAGTTATGAGAATTTCACAATGAATTTTCAACTTTTCTTAACCGCCTTGGACAAAGAAGATCAACCCATCACGTTTTATCAAGCAGTAAATTCTAAAAGATGGATTGAAGCTATGAACGAAGAAATAGAGACTCTTCATGAGTGTGGCACTTGGGATATAGTTCCCAGACCACAATCGAAATGTGGTTGGTTCAAAGTGGGTGAATAAGATAAAGTATAAGTCGGATGGTACTATCGAGTGATACAAGGCTCGACTGGTTGCCAAAGGCTTCACACAGGAGCCAGGAGAAGACTATGATGAAACCTTCAGTCCAGTCATAAAAATGGGTACTATCCGCATTATATTGTCATTGGCTACTGAGCACCAATGGACTCTTAGTCAACTGGATGTAAAAAATGCCTTTCTCCATGGAACTCTGAAGGAGGAAGTATATATGGAGCAACCCACTGGGTAGGCTGAAGGGAACTCCAAAGAATACGTGTGCAAATTAAAGAGAGCTATATATGGTCTGAAACAGACATCTCGATCTTGGTTTGATAGTTTCTCTCTTGAAGTAGAAAAATATGGTTTTAGTCGGTCTCTTCTTGACCATTTTTTTTATATTCAAATGCAAGGATATAGTTACCCTGTTATTGATATATGTTGATGACATTATCATTGCAGGTAACTCTAATGAACATATTGAACAAGTCAAAGAACTTTTGAACCACAGATTTAAGATGAAAGATCTTGGTAAATTGCGATATTTTCTTGGAGTAGAAGTTGATAGGACTCCTGAAGGTATGACACTTACTCAACATAAGTATACTGTTGATGTTCTTAGTAAGGCAAGTATGGAGACTGCAAGCCCCTAAGCACACCCAGTGTACTTAATCAGAAACTAAGTTCTCAAGATAGAGATTTGTATGAGGACCGTACTAGATATCGCAGGGTAGTCAGAATGCTTCAGTATCTTACCTTCACTCGACCTGACATTGTCTATTCGGTCAATCAGGTATCCCAGTTCATGCATGAACCACATATTGGACATATGGAAGCTGTTAAATGCATTCTATACAGAAAGAGTATGCATGACCATCACATGCACGAACTTCTTACTTATACAGATGCAGATTGGGCAAGAGATCCAGATGAGCGTAGATCAGTCTCAGGATACTGTGTTTTCATTGGCCTAAATCTTGTCTCCTGGAGCAGTAGAAAACAAAAGGCCATTGCCAGGTCGAGCACAGAAGCTGAATACAGATCAATGGCTGCTGCTACAGCCGAAGTGACATGGATCATACACCTGTTGACAGAAGTAGGAGAATCGATTTCTAAAAGCATTCTCTTGTGTGACAATCAAAGTGCTATCAACATGTCATTCAATCCCATCTATCACAGTCGTGCCAAGCATATTGAAATTGATCAACATTTTGTAAGACAGAAGGTCGAAGAGAAGGAAATTGGACCATAATACGTTCGGACTGCTGATCAAGTTGCTGACTTGTTTACAAAAGGACTTATCAAGGACAGATTTTGGATGTTAAAAGACAAGTTGTTCATGGTTCAAAACCATGTCCAACTTGAGGGAGGGTGAAAAAATTATCACGACTGGGTCTAGATCTCAGATCCAGACCCAATCTGTTTTTTAAGTGGTATTTAAACACATGCTCATTAATGGCATGTTGTAAATTCTATACTTTGTGTAAAGGGTGTTTTTGTACCCTAATAAAATGTACGTGTGTATATCTAATACAACATATAGCAGACCCTAATTGAGTGGGGTTTTTCTGCAGCCATCGATATCTCTCTCCCTCTCTGCTTCTCTTTCTTCTGTGTTGAAGGTGGGATACCATTTCTAACAATAGTACATCTATTCCAAGCGTTCTCTTCTGTAGTGGCTGCCACAGTTGATATTCTGCCTATTGGCCTGAATCTTCTACTGGATCTTTGGTGTTTTTGATTTGTAATGAAGCAGAAAATGAACTTCTAGTAAACAAAACACCTATGAAGTAAAAAACAGTAGGCAGCACCTACTTCTGAAGGTGGGAACCAAGATGCCTAGGCGTTGCCTCAACCCAATAAGATCAAATTGTTAAATAAAAATTTAAAAATTATTCGATTATGATTTTGTATTTCGTTAGCATTTGTGTATGAAAGTTTTAATATCATATGGAATTCAAGTTTTTCTCTGTGGCTTGACAGTTTGGCAAGAAAAATCACCCAGAATGTGCTCGCTTTTCACCAGATGGTCAGTACCTTGTTTCATGCTCAGTTGATGGTTTCGTTGAGGTATGTGGTATGATGTCTGCTTTTGTTTTTTGTGGAAGTTACCTACTACATTCTTACTGATGACTGACCTTTGATAGGTTTGGGATCCCATAAGTGGGAAGCTAAAGAAAGATCTACAATATCAAGCTGATGTGAGCCAACTTTTCTTTATTTGACTACATATGCTATTTATGTTAATGACTTTTTTCACTTTTGCTAGACAAATACGTGTTGAATTTCTGACATCTACTGCTTATAGTAACTGAGATATTGTAAACTTTTATGTTATCTGTGTGAAAAAGGTAAAAACGAAAAAGAAAGTTATGGAATGGGTATCTCATTTTTAGTTTGTTCAAGAACATGGGCTACAGTAATTATTAAAATAAGTTTTTAAATTTTTTTTTTATTGGACAAAATGGTGGTTTCAATTAAAACAAGAGAGGTTGCAAAAAGTTCCAAGATGAAGCGATGTTGGTAATAACTTCAATGAAAATAAAAGCAAATTATAGTATTTAAGTGGGGAAAATAGGTTTCTGATTATGTGAACCAATCTAGGGCAAGTTCTGTCCAGCTTGCTTAGTTGGTGAATTCCCCACATTTCTTCGTTTGGAAAACCCACTCTTTCAAGCCAAATGATCCACAAACAGAGAAATATCCACTATCAGCCGTCATTGTGCCTTTGTTTTCTTCCTGACTTAGCAATGTAGGGCTTACTGTTCATAACTTGGAAATTTGAAACACATGCTTTCTGATTAGTCAGAATGTAGAGGGCTTCTATACTCTGTCCTTCCAACTTAAGATCCTGTTGCTTTTGGGTTATGGGTTCTTAATCACTAAGTATTTCTTGATCTTGAACTTTGGTTTACTGTGGTTATTTCCGGTCAATATTTTTGAGACCTTCTCTTTGTTTTTCTTTTTGGAGATAAAATAAAAGAGCATCCTCTTCTTGAAAACAGCTGATGTTCTGTGAGTTTACAGGATGCTTTTATGATGCATGATGATGCTGTCCTCTGCATGGATTTTAGTAGAGACTCAGAGATACTTGCATCTGGGTCACAAGATGGAAAGATTAAGGTAATTTCTTTTGCAAGTGATTTAAAAGGATACAATATTCTGTTATATTTAGGTTTTCATACATTGTTCTACGTAGTATGATATAGTGTCATTATCTTCAATACACATTTGGTTAGCTCCTTATCTTCAATTACACAGGTTGATTTTTCTACATTTTCTTGTCAAAAGGTTCTGACATTTTAAGTTTTTGGGAACTTGACTGCAAGGTGGCTTATTAACAGATGTTTGCTGAGTGTACATGTCTTCCATTGGTTCCTGCCATAATTAATACTTGACAGCATAATCATTTATGGTATATATGGATGAAGTCACAATGACCATCATCTTCGAAATTTTGTGAGTAGTTAGAATCTTTTTTCCAATTTCAGATGAATAAACATGTGGAGAAGTGTTCAAATGTAATAGCTGTATTGGCAGAGTTGCACAGTTATGTCTGGTCTCTATTAAGTCTTATGTACAATGTGTTACATTTGGTGTGTTACCCCCACTGTATTTATGTGTACGTTACATTCTTTACATGGGTATTTTTTACTTCTTTTAGTAGTGTTTTTGTTTTTGTCCTGTAGTGGGATAGGAGGGATGCCATTCATATATAGTTGTATTCCTTCTTTTCTCACTTAATGAAGTTTCTCTTCTCATCTTCTTCTTTGCTCTCTCTCTCATGGTTGGAACTCTATTACTTTGATATGGTATAAGAGCAATACCCAATCCTAGAGAGAGGTATTTGGTGATCATCTGAAACGGAGGAAGAAGAAACTCCATTCTGGTGCATCAGTTGCCAGTCTCGGTTTGCGTGCCCCAAGAAGGACGTCCATACATTTGTTGCAGTTTGGTTCGATTGAGTTGAGACTTTGCTAGCTCTTGATTTTAGATGATTTCTAAATCAAGAATCATTCGGATCTGAGGTATACTTGATTTTACATTTTTTTTTTCTGATTTTTTGTATAGTGACGTGAATAGTATTCAGATTTGAGAAATCGGCTAGTATTGATCTCATCGGGGGGGTTTCAATGCCCTAGATTTGCATCATTTGGGTTGTTTTTGTGTTAAAAGATATGTCACATGGGTGCGAGTACAGGTACGGGTGTGACACGGGTGCAGAGCAATTTCAAAAATTTTGGACACGGGGACACGACTATATATATATATATATTTTGGTCCGGATATATATATATTTTTAAAATATATATATATATATATATAACAATAATAAGATTGTAAATTTTAAAGCAAAAACAAAAAGTAATTCTATTGAAGTAACAACACAAACTTACCAAAATATAACACATAAAGAAGCTTGTGAGTGCGATAACAACAAAACTTATCCTCATCGTCTGAATTAGAGGGAAGAACATGATCCGGACCTGACCCGAGTCCAAATTAATTTTAATAAATGGACAAAAATAGACTCGGTCAAAGTTGATCAAGTCCAAAATGTGGACAGACTCGGCCCCAGTGCGTTGACCTAGTCCGACACTTAGTTGACCGTGTCTGCCCCGTGTTCGAAGCTGTCCGAAGCCGCACCCGTGTCGGGGCCTGTCGACGCGGGTGCATCGACCTTTTAGCCGAGTCCGTGTGACTTAGGTTAGAAGGCTGTTGATAGCATTCTTGGTGAGAGTTTTGATTGAGTTTTAAAGATTTTTTTGGAGTATATCAAGAGGCAGTAACCGAGTTTTGATATCAAAATCAAGTTTTGGTTGTGAAAATACTTTGATAATGCTGTGCTTTGTTGTCTAAGGCCTGTTCCTTATTAATCAACATCTGTTGACTGGTTATGACGGATATTATGGGGCATTTGAGGTGTTTTTGTTGATGTTCTTCATATCGGCTACATTCATACCTGTGCTGGTGTGAGTTGGTAGTATCAACAACATCTTTGTTCTTTCATTGGTTGTATGTGCATCTTGTTTGGTGCACATTTTGTTGATGTTCTTTATATCGGTTGAGCACATGTGTGCTGGTGTGAGTTGGTAGTATCTGCAGCATAGTGTGTGTGGTGTTCTTTGGTTTCATTGCGATTGGTAGCATAGCGTGTGTGCTGTCTTTTGGTTTCATTGCAGAGAGCATCTTGAAGTTAGTGATATCTTTCTAGTGTTCCGACTGTATACTGTGTATTTGGTCCTGTTGTGCTGTGTTTTCTGTTGTGTGCAGGCCTTTTGATTTGTAGTTGGGGGTTGTAGTTGTGATGGAGAGGGGATAATTAATTCAGCTTGGCCCATTAAAGTTGGATGGGTCATGTGTCAATGGTAGATTTAGTGATGAGAGGATTATTATGTCAGAAGCATCCACAGGTGGCATGAGTGGTATGGGATGCTACTATTGCAAAGAAATGGGGCATATGAAGCGATCATGCCCTGCATTGAAAAAGAAAAGTGGAGGTTCTGCAACTCAATCCATTGGACAAAGTCCTAAGGACAAGAATGGCCATATAGATGATAGTGAAAAGATCCAGTCTGTTGACTTCCATGGAAGGGGTTCTTTTGAGCATCTTGGTGGGAGTCATTTTGGAGTTGATGCAGTAGATGCACCAACAGATTCTCCAATTACAGCTCTTAAATCAGTCATTCACTGTTGCTCCCTCTTTTGACCTCTTTTTCGTTCCCACTTCCTCTTCTTATTTTGCTTGTGCATGTATTTTTTGGTAGTCTTTTTGGGTGATTGATAGTTTCATGAGCATCATGCCATATGACTGCACGAGTCTATTTTAGCCAATTGTCAGTTTTGCAATTCCCCAATTGTTTTGGGATGAAGGCGTAGTTGTTGTTGTTGTTGTTGTCAGTTTTGCAATTGTATTTTCTATATTGCAGATGACTCCTCTATAACTGTATCTAAAGTTGGATCCATTACTCCCAATTCTTGTCCTGGGAGTAAATTAAGGGTATGTTTGATGGTTTGTCCAGGATTGGATGAAATGAACAAAAAAGACGAAACAAAACATTGTTGTGTTCATTCTGTCAAATGTGTACCAAGTCCAACGTTTGTTTGGATTGTACTCAGATGTGTTTCAAATGTCCGTTGTTTGATGGCGATGCACGGACAACTTGGACAGTCATGGATAATGGGTCAGATTACTTCATTTTAGATCGTATGACCTGATCCGTCCACCATTTTACATGTTTTAACAAGTTTATCATGGATTTTTGGCCCATATATGGGTCCAATTATGAAAGTATGCCTAAATTGATGAATTTTTGCCACGAATATGAATCTAAAATGATGCTTTTTGATGTAAAGTATGTCTAAGCATATATAAAACAACTACACAACAACTTTTTCGATATCCCAATGATATAATTGGTATCGGATATGGATCCAAATACGAACATATGTTTAAAATCACACTAAGTTTCAGACTATGAGCAAACCCCCTTCTGTATAAGCTTATATTAGACAAGGGTGTCACACTAATAGGATCAGATTCATCAGAGGCCTTCACACCCAAGCCGAGATTATTAGATCTACTTAGGTTGGAATTGATTATTCTTCAACACTAATTCACATACTTTAATTGAGATACCGAAAAAAATTAGTAGAAAGATAAAATTCTCATAACTGTGTGAAGAAAAAACATGTTCTTGTTGTTGCTGCTGCAACTGTCATTATTTGATAGTCTAGCAGGGGAAGTGCCCTAGACAGGATTCAAACAGTGCAATTTTACGGATCCAGCAATCCAATTCAAGATGCAGGGTTTAGTTTAATATACTTTGATTTTCAGACCAAGTAACAAAAACCAGCAAATCTGGTCCCAACATACAAATTGCAAAAATTACAGGCTCTAAGCAGGTTCATGATCTAGCAATGTTTTGACAGGAATGGGCACAAGTTTAGATGCAAAAGAGTAAACTTTAACCTTCAATTGATGAATATTTATGATACAAATCCCATATAAAAATACTTCCACAGAGACAAAAAGAATGGAATATGAGTTCCATCTGAATTTCGTGCTGAACATGCCAACTAAAATGATGCTTTTTGATGCATCAATGGTATTGTAAAGAGCCACCATTGTCAATAACCATCTTTTGCAGACAAATAATCAATTCACAAGTGTCACACTGTTATCATCGGAAAAATTTTCCCCTCTCTTGCGAGAGAAACGAATTTCGCGAGTCAAACTCAACCAAAGTTTTGAAAATTGGTTTTGACAATTGTTCGCCTCCATTTTGAAAATTTGCGGGAAAATTCCGTGGAATGGGATCCTCCTGTCGGTACGAGATTCAACCGTTCCTGTCGCCTTTATCAGGGGTAATTGAACCAATGATCAATTATGTGCTTTAACTTGACTCAAATATCTAAATTATGCTCTATTTTTCCTAGAATGCACAGAGAATCAGGCTTGTGCTATGAAATTTTGAAAATAATGCAAGTTTTGAAAGGATCATGTTTGCTTGGAAAGTTGAAATATGCTTGGAAAATGCTTGAAAAAGTGCTTGAAATTGGAATTCCTGGGAAAATCATTGAATTTCATTGGAAATAAGAAATTTGCATTGAAAAATGAACACTCAGGAAAACTTGAACTTTGGAAAATCGATTTTGAGATTTGGAATTTTCTTTTCTGAGAAAATGGATTTGAGAACTTTGAGAAAATCTAATAAATTCATTGAAAAAAATTTTTTTTTGAAATGGAAAACAGATTCTCAGGAAACTGGATCCTTAGGAAAATGGGAAATTTGAGAAAATCGATTTCTGAAAATTGGGGATTTTGAAATTTGAGAATTTTAAAACATTGGAAAATCTTGGTTTGAACTTAGGAAATGCTTTGAAATCTTTTTTGAAAACTCGAGATTTTAAGAAAATCAGATCCTGAGAAAGACTTGGAAATTCTTGAGAAAACTGAATTTTCTGAAATTGAAATTGGACAATGAATTTGCAATTTGAATAATATGAATGAATGAATATGAATTTGAAAGGGAATTTCAATTGAGGAATTGGGAAATCCTTTTAAAACTTAAAGAAATGCAGTGCATTTTGAAGTTAGCCTAAGTGTGTAGGCTGAATGTGGCTAATACGAAAATCATAAATCTTGGTTTTCTTCGTATTCTGACCATGGCCATAAATACGAATCCCACCGAGTTTATAAACTCCATAAGAGCTTGTGCACGTGCCATTCGTGTCAACCATAGTGAATTTGAAATAAATATGCATTGAATTATACATCAAATATTGAAATTTGCAGAAATTAAACTATATACAATGCTACCCTATTCTAAGCAGAGAAGTAACTCTTATTCCAAATATTACATTGATTTTTACATTGAATTGAAATAAAAGAAATAAAAACTAAGTCTTCTTCTTGAATGTTCCTGCAAAAATAGAAAACAAGGTTAGCACAAAAATGTAGGTTTTTCTGAATTTATCCGAAAATATGAGAAATTATCAGAAATTATTCAGATATAAACCCAAATTCATACCCCCTTTGATATAAACATGATAAATAATGAATAAATTTCGAAAATAAACTTGAAAATTCGAAATTGGGGTCAAAATGACCAAAATACCCCTTAATGACCTTGAAATCAGGGTTTTCTGAAAGAAATTTTGTAAATTTTAGAATTTTGAAAATCAAATGAAATAAATCAAACACAATATGATGATATGCATGAAAATTTATGAAATTAAAGATTGAAATTTCGAAATTGAGGTCAAAATGACCAAAATACCCCCGATGACAAGACTATGGCCTTGAAACCAAGGTTTTTTGATATAAATTTTGCAAAATTGAAAAATATGAAATGCAATTGAGATTGAAATTAACCCTAATATGATTCTACATGCTTATGTACATGAGCAAAACCCTAAAATGGCGAAAATATCATAAAATATCAAATTTAACCTGATTTTCGCTTGATTTTCGCTTCTGAATTTAAAGATAAACTAACATATGGAGCAAATGAACTTTGAATTAAGCCAAATTTGGTATGGACACCTAAACTAACCCTAAAAACAAAATAAAGCTCGAAAATCTATTTTTTTTGTATTTTTAAGTATAGAAATTCAACTAAAACCCCTAAATTTTGTGATTTTTGCTTAAAATGTTGATTCTAAAGGGGATTTCAGATATCAAACTTTCATAAAAATTTCTCAAATTTTATGGGGTGACAGAGGACAGTAAGGCAAGGATTTGTGCGTTTTACACTTTTTGGTTTTGACCTATGGTCAGAGCTGTGTCACTCCGGCAAGTCGGATCGGAATCCGGCGACTCTAGGATTTGGGGGAAACAGACAGGTTTCGGTAAAAAATGTGGGGAAAATAATAAACAGATGGGAAAAAGGCTGAAATTGTGAGAAAATGTTCCTGAAAAATTGGGGAAAATTTTGTCTTTTTACACTATTTGGATTCAGGTTACAGTTTGGAAAAGGGCACACTGTTATCAGAGACCTAAATCTCTGGAATTTCAGGATATTGAAATCTGTCAGATAGAAAATAAAATTTTGGGAAAAATACTAAAATAGTTCCCAAAATTCTCAAATTTTGGGAAATGACAGGAAAACATGTTAGGAACAACTTTCATGTTGAAAGTTTTTGCAGACGGGCTATGGATTGGACGAAATTAATGCATTAGAGTCTGTCTATACCCTGACGAAGAAAAATCAAGATTTTTCCAGGGGGTTGGGAAATCCGATTTTTGACAGAGGTCAAAACTAACTGGAAAAACCTCAAAATTTCCAGATCATCAGTAGACTCGATTATGAATCCACTTTGATTTTTGGAGAGCAATCCGGATCTCCCACAAGAGTGGTACCAGAGGTTCTTGTCTGCTAAAGCGCAAACTGAAAGTTCAAAAAGGCAGAAAACCCGATTTAGGGTTTGATTTTTAAAATGAAGTTTCAGAACCCGAATCAATCTGGGTTTTTTATGAGAAATCAGAAAAAGATCTACGTTCTTAACATGAAATTATCAGAATTTTACAATGCGAATCGGTACATGAAATAAAGACCGGACTGAACACCTGAATAAAAATGCTATAACTAATATGCAAGTAATAATAAAACTAAGTAAAATACCTATAAAATGGTAAAACTAATTAAACAAAATACCTAAAACGTGTGATTTATATGAAAACCATGCTTAAAATAAAGAAGATCAAGGAGATACAAAGTTGGTTGATGTTGGCTATTGATGAGAAGGACCCAATCCATTCATCGGATGGATCACCTCTCTTACAACCTTGAATATGGTAAATCAAGATTCCACAACCATGAGATATTCCTTTTGATCATATAAATCCAATTTCAAAACTGGCTTTGCAATAGAATCATAAAGAAATTACAAAGGTAAGGGATTTTACCTTGGGAAGGGTCTTTGCTTGGATTGACTAAAGGAAAGGACGGTAGGTGTGGTTGCACCAAGGTTGAAGATGATGGTGATGAAGGTGGGTGCTAGGAAGCTGAAGATGATGGTGATGCTGCTACACTTGGAAGGACTGGAGATGGCTGAATCGGCTGGGAGGAGTGGCTGGAGGAAGGAGGTCCGGCTTGTGAAGGTTGTGATCCAAGGTTGGAGGTGAAGGCTGGACCCGGTGGAAGGTGGTTGGAGCTTGACATGGCTGAACCTGTTGGCCCAAGAGGGCTGGGCATATGTTGGAGATGATTTTCACCAAGAGAGGGGCTGTAGCTGTAGTTGATGGCTGCAGCTGGAGGAAAAGGATGGGCAGCTGCTGAGAGAGAAGAAGAGACTTGGGAAAAGGGCGAGTTAATGTGGGAGAGAGAGAGAGAGAGAGAGAGAGAGAGAGAGAGAGAGAGAGAGAGAGAGAGAGAGAGAGGCGTGAGATCCTCTCCAAAAATGGCCAGCCGTGTGTTATTTTCTAAGTTGATAACTTAGGAAAAAATCCAAATCTTTCCCTAAGTTTTGGGTGGTTAATGAAAAGGGAGCCAAAGGGTTTAAGTGAAGATGGCTGGACCAAGAAGGGAAGAAGGAAAAGGAGGGAAGAAGGAAAGAAAATGAAGAAGAAGGAAAGAGAGAAGAAGAAGAAAAGGAAGAAAAAGAAAAAGAAAAGGAAAGAAAGGAAGAAGAAGAAGGAAAGAAAAGGGGAGAAAGAAAAGAAGGGCTGGAGATTTGGGCAACCATCTTGTGGGTCCCACCTCCAAAAAAAATGCAAAATAAAAATAAAAATAAAAATAAAAATAAAACAAACAAATAATTTTTTTTTTGAAGAGAGACACATTTTTTTTAATAAAAGGAAATGTAAATGAATGGGCCATCTCAGAGCGGGTCCAAATTCCACTTTTGAAATTCATTTTGACGATTAGAGGGGTAAAATAGTCTTCTCAGAAAATTTCCAGACGAAACGAGCTATTTTTGGCAGTTTTTGAAACGAGCTCGGGTTTTGAAGTTCAATACCTTGTTGCGAAGCAAATCCAATGTAGAATTTGAAAATTTAATTTTGAAAGAAATCCAGATTGTTTTTCTCGAGAAAATATTTTAAAATTTATTTTTAGACGAAATGAGCTATTTTTGGCAGTTTTTGAAATGAGCTCGGATTTTGAAGTTTAATACCCCATTGCGAAGCAAATCCAATGTAGAATTTAAAAATTTGAGTTTGAAATAAATCCAGATTATTTTTCTTAAGAAAATATTTCCAAATTTAGACTCCCGGGGGTAAAAATGTCAATTTTGGAAACCCGGGGTTTGAAATTGATTTCTGAAAACTTTTAAAACTCAATCTGGATTGAAATTTATAAAACTGGAGTTCTGGACTTCGAAAATGAAATGAAATGTGATGAAATGTTATGAAATGATGAGAAATGACATGCGAAATGCAGACCCTGAATGAAGAATTTTGGATGTTAGACCCCGATTGACAGCTGTACCAGTTCAAAAAGCATTAAAATTGATAAAATTTGCAAAACAACTCAAGAAATGGTTTTTGCGACTCTACTGGGGTAGAGTGACACTGAAAATTGGGGTTCGAGCTGAATTAAACTGAAATGAGCTAGATTGAGCTGGGTTTTAGAGTTTCAGAACTCATGTGAACTAACCAGACACTGACTCAACTGACCTTTTCGACTAAATTTTCAAGAAAAGCTACCATTTTTAGAGAAATTGTACGGAATGGTCACTGAAGCGAAGTGAATTACGAACCTGAGCTGACTTTGTGCTAAAACAAAGGTCAATAATACTGACATGAACTAAAATTGAAGCTCGAACACTAGCTTAATTGGCTGAACTCAACTCAATTTCAGCTGAAAGAGCTGAAATGAACTAAAATGGGCTCTTGGACACTCAGAAATGGTTTTAAACTGAAACTGGAGCACTTAAACTCCTGGTGAACTCAAGTTAGACTCTGGGGAATATGACTGACTATGAATGACTGACTCAGAGACAATTGGCTTGGATTTGAGTGAGAAATGAGCTCATTTCTGAAGAAATGATCCCATTTTGGCAGGAATTGTCAGAAATGAAAATGGTCTTCTCACTGTGAGCTCATATGAGCTTGGAATGACTGATATTCTAAATGTTCTGAACTGACCAGTGAGCTTGGTTGACTCCGACTGACTAGGGTCCGGGATGACCTAGGGGTAAAATGGTAATTTTCTTAATGAAAGTGGGTAAAATGGTAATTTTCCGAAACTGACTCGGGGTTTGACTCCTACACTGACCTAACAGGGTTGGCACTGCACAAGGGGTGTTGTTTGAGAATGGCTGAGGAAAATTTGGGGTGTTTACACACACACAAAAGATAGCCTGCTGCCTTCTAAACGAAGCACTAACTTCTCGCATCTCTTAATTCAATGTCTCTGAGTACATGGTGAAGGGTGATCCATCAAGTATTTCTTAATTCATTGTCTTTGAGTCAGAGGATGACCATTAACTGTGGACCCTCTAAAGTCAAGTAGTGGTTCCATCTTCAAGCCCTACTCTTATGCCATCCATGAAAACAAAGAACCCAACAACCAGCAACACAAATTAGAATCCACAAATCCCTGTATAAATTCATAAGAACCACAAAAATAATACATTTATCAATGCAAGTCATCGAAAACTAACACAGAGTATTTGGCATATGTCTCTATTAGAAATCATGTTATCAGACAACCAATAGAAGACAAACTACCACTATTGTGGTTGCTGATAAACTCTGATTCTGAATTCCTCATAAAAAATCATGACCAATAAATGATGAACAAAACAATTTAGATTGGACAATTCCAAAAGCACCTGAAAGTGAAGCCACAAACAGTTGGCATGACCAGACTTGAAATAATAACACAATGAGCAAGAATAATATCCACAAAATTCCTGCCATAAGAACCAGTCTTATGAAATTCTTCTTCCAAACAGGCTTCAATGGAGATTCTTGAAAGCCCTAATCAAGAAGAAAATAAAAAAAAAAGAACGAAGAAAAGAAGAAGAAAAGAAGAAGAAAAGAAGAAGAAGAAAATCAAAGAAAAAAAAAACCCTAATCAAGAAGAAAATAGAAAAAAAACAAGAAGAATGAAGAGAAGAAGAAGAAGAAAAATGAAGAAGGGGGTCGGCCTGCCTTGCCTCCGGCCTTCCGCTGCGCCTTCGCCAGCTGCCGCCCAGAGAGAGCTCGTCAGAGAGAGCACCATCCCTCTGGTCGCTGCACAAGAGAGAGATAGCTCTGAGAGAGAGAGAGTGTCGGGCGCGTGAGAGATGGTCTGGCGCCCCTGCCGATGATTTTTTTTTAAATGTTCTCCCGTCGTGTTATTTTTGTAACAGGGGGGAGAGTGGAATGAAAATTACGCCTATTTTTTGACGCGGCGGGCGACGTTCCTCCCGTCCATCGTGTCCAACATTTGAAACAAAGTGTGTCTTTTTTGTCTCGCACGATGCGCGGGACGCGCTATCAAACGTACCCTAAATATTTCACAAGTTGATCGTGTTTCTTCTCTTACAATTAATCTTATTTCTGTTGGTCAAATTATTAAGCTTAACCGTAATTTTATCTTCTCTCCTGTTGATTGTATTGTGCATGATCAATTGTCAGGAAGGATTGAAATTGGCCGCATGAGGGGAGATTTGTATCATTTGGGTTGGCTGGATACGAGTTTACGGAAGAAGTCTGGAGCTAGTCTAGGAGTTGCAGTTATGGATGAGTTGGTTTTGTGGCACTAGAGACTGTTATATTTCTATTTCTATGTTGCAACATTTGGTATCTACTAGGAGTTTATGTGAGCCAAAGTTAGTGTCGAGGCATGTTCAGGATTGTGAAAGTTAGAGGTTGACGAAGTCGAAGGGTCATGCTTTGCCAGTTGAGACTAGAGACAAGGAAGCTGAGTGTCCATTTGAGGGGTCTCTCATCAGTCTTGTCCAAAGGAGGTTCATTGTATTTTGTCACATTTATTGAGATTATTGCACAAGATATACTTGGATATATTTCATGAGTGAACTTTTTTAGATCTTCAAGAATTTTCGTGCTATGATTGAAACTCAATTTGCAGCTAAGATTATGGCTCTTAGAACTGATTATGATGGTGAATATGTCAGCTATATATTTGAGAGGTTCTTGCAGGAGAGCGGTATAAATCATAAAAAATAGTGTCCTTATACTCTTGAACAAAATGGAGTTGTTGAAATGAATAAGGCATATTTTGGAGACAACTAGAGATCTTCTCTTGATATGATCATTACATGAGATGATTTGAAGGTAGATGATACTAAGAAAAAGTTAGCCAACATTTTTTAGATGAAGGATCTGGGAAATCTAAAATATTTTCTTGGCATAGAGATTGCATACTTAAAAAGAGGGCTTTACTTGTCCCAACAGGAGTATGCAATTGATTTGGTTCTGAAGACAAGATTAGTGGATGATTCAAAAAAGGCATATAGGGTGGAACTGGATGATCCAGTTGTGGAGGCAGTTAGTCAGGAGCTTGATATATTTGTCTATATCCAGACCAGATATCACTTAAGCTGTTCATGTGGTCAGTCAGTTTATGAGCTCCCTCAGGACAGTTCATCTTGCTGCGTTTTTTAGGATTGTCAGATGTGTGAGACACCATGTAATATGGGATGTTCTTTTTATCATTCTCCTCCACATATGTGAGAGCCTTTTGTGATGCTGATTTTGGAGGCTCTAGCGGGGATCCTCTCTCCACTATTGCTTTTTGTATTTTTCTTGTAAGTTTCCTAATTTCATAGAAAAGTAAGAAGCAGTAAAGAGTTGCCTTATCTATAGTTGAAGTTGAATACATAACAATGACATAAGTTATTGCTGAGATTATTTGGATAAGGTGGCTATTGATTGAGTTGGGAGTTGCTATCGATGATCGAATCTCTTTATATTGTGACAATATGAGTTCCATTCATATTGCAAAGAATCCAGAATTTCTTGAAAGGACTAAACATATTGAGATAGATTGTCACTTTACAAGGAGGGCCTATGAAGCTGGAGTCATTTCTCTTGAGCATATTGGCTCTAAGGATCAGATTGCAGACTTGTTTACCAAGAGTTTTGCTCCATTGCACTTTAGCATATTCCTTTCCAAACTTGAGATGATGCAAGAGGGGGAGTGTTGAGTCTAATGTACAATGTGTATTACATTTTGTGTGCTACTCCCTCTATGTATTTATGTGCACATTACATTCTTTACGTAGGTATTTTTGTACTTCTTTTATTAGTGTAGAGTCAACTGTTTTTGTCCTGTAATGGGATAGGAGGGACCTCCATTGTAATGAAAAGAGGCAGAAGCACCAATAGGGCAAAAAGTCACTCTTTAAGAGTGACTACAAGAGCCAAGAACACAAACACCAAATGTGCACACACAAAACTCACAAATATAGAAAATGACTTAAAGTCATAAGTTGGATTTATTGAAGAAAGGAAGAGAAGGGTGTAAAAACCCATGCATACAAGAGGAGAATACCTCCTCTATTTATAGAGGAGGGAGGCTCTAAAAAGGAACCACAAGGGGGCTCCCTTGTAGACGTTGGGAGCCCCAACGGTCAGAAATCTGACCGTTGGAGCCCCAACGACTACAAGTGTGGGGCCCCTTGTGGTCATTACAAAAGGAAAAAAAGTAAAAGAAAAAAAGTAAAAGAAAAAAAGGAAAAAGTAAAAAAAGAAAATAGAAAAATACATTGGTGGTTTTACAATAATACTCCTATCGGGTATTTCACTAAAAAGAAGAAATAGTATATATACATATATGTATATATATACTTATATATATATACGGATGTATATATATATATATATATATATATAAGTATATGTATATATATATACATATTTTAACATGCCCCCTCAAACTTTACGAGGAGAAGACCGAAAGTTTGCTAAGGAGGAACATAAATCGTGGAGTTGGAAGCGCCTTGGTGAAGAAGTCAGCCAGTTGATACTCTGAAGTGACATATGGCAATGTGATGGTCCCTTTGAAATATTCGTCTCGAACATAATGGCAATCCATTTCAATATGCTTGGTCCGCTCATGAAAGGTGTGATTGCTGGCAATGTATATCGCACTCTTGTTATCACAACAGAGCTTGGTGGGAGTGGAAATGGAAACGCCCATGTCACCAATAAGACTTCTGAGCCATACAATTTCCATAGTTGTCATCGCCATAGCCCGTTATTCAGCTTCAGTAGATGATAAGGAGACCTTCTGCTGCTTCTTGCATCTCCACGAGATGAGAGATTCACCTAAAAAAATACAAAGACCCGTAATTGAGATACGATCATTGGGATTTCCTCCCCAGTCAGCATCAGTAAAAGCAGTCAATTCAAGAGATGAGGAAAAGGATAAGAAGAGTCCCTTGGAGATGGCATTTTTGATATATCGCACAATTCTCATTACGGCCGCCATATGAACCGTGGTAGGTGCATGCTGAAACTGGCTTGCTGCATGAACCACATGAGCTATGTCAGGACGGGTAATGGATAGATAGGTGAGGGATCCAATTAATTGACGGTAGGGAGTTGGATCTTCAAGGAGAACACCATCTTCAAGTCTTAGTTTTGCATTGATAACTTCGGGAGTCTCAACTTTCTTTTCATCAGATATTCCTGATTTGGTATAAATTTCTGCAGCTAACTTCATTTGAGATAAGATGTATCCTCGTGCGGAATAAGCCACTTCAATTCCTAAAAAATATCTCAAATAACCAAGGTCAAACATATCAAAAGTATCTTTTAGTATAGACTTAACATCATTTACTCCCTTTTTGTTATTCCCAGTGATGATCATATCATCAACATACAGCAGAAGCATAATAATGGAGTCACCTGTCCTTTTGACAAAAAGAGCAGTGTCAGTATAGCAAGAAGAAAAACCTAAATTGATTAATACATTACTAAACCTGTCATACCAAGCTTTAGGAGCTTGCTTAAGTCCATATAAAGCCTTTTTTAATTTTAAAACTTTTCCATTTAAATTCATACCTGGAGGTGGTTCTATATAAACTTCTTCATTTAAATTACCATTCAAGAAGGCATTTTTAACGTCAAGTTGAAAGATGGGCCATTTTTTAACAGAAGCTATAGCAATAAGGGCTCGAACACTAGTCATTCGAGCAACTGGGGCAAAAGTTTCATCATAGTCTACCCCATACTCTTGGGCATAACCTTTGGCTACCAACCTAGCCTGTATCTTTCTAATGAACCATCACTCTTAGTTTTTACTTTAAACACCCATCTACATCCAATGAGTTTCTTGCCATTGGGAGGATCAATGATTTCCCAAGTTTGCGCCTTTTTAAGGGCATTAAGTTCAAGCTGCATAGCTTCATTCCAATGATCATATTGTTTAGCATCATTGTAATGAGATGGTTCATGAAAGGAGTGAAGAGCAAGAAGACATGCTCGATAATTAGGGGAAAAAAGTCATAAGCAACAAATCTATTTGGAATCTTAGGAATGCGATTTGATCTTCTTTGAGAGGTTTCTTCTATCGACTCATTTTGAGAAAATCTTTCAAGGGCACAAGGAGGATTTCTTTCATTCCTTCTAGAGTAGACTTGTATTTGTCTTGAAGCATTTTCTTCTAAGTTTTGATCATTATTTGGATGTTCAACAAGATCTTCATTAAGAGGTTCATTAAGATCAATATGATCATCTATGATGTTTTCTTGAGGTAACAAGTCAAATAAAAAGGAATAGTCAATATTTTCATTTGGTTGATGAGAAAAACCATTTTCTTCTTAGAGGAATGTGACATCTTTTGAGATATAAAGTTTATTATTAAGTATGTCAAAACATCGATATCCTTTTTGTTTTTCGCCATATCCCCAAAAAATACATTCAATAGCCCTAGGAGAAAGTTTATCATTTTTGCGAGTTAAAACAAAGCATTTACATCCAAAATTTTTTAATCTTTTATAATCGGGAGACATATTGTAAAGTTTTTCAAATGGAGAAAGATTTTTCAAAGAGGATGAAGGGATTCTATTGATGAGATATGTTGAAGTTAGAACCGCTTCGGCCCAAAAGGATTTTGGGATATTTTTTGAAATCAATAATGTTCTTTTAGTTTCTATTATGTGCCTATGCTTTCTTTCCGCAAGACCATTTTTGTTGCGGAGTGTTGGGACAAGAACGTTAATGACAAATTCCATTTTCTTTTAAGTAATTTTGAAAATCATTAGACATATATTCACCTCGCGAATCGGACCTAAGAATAGATAGATTTCCCAAAAATTGCTTTTTAACCATTGCATGAAATTCTTTAAAGAACGAGAAGACTTCAGATTTGCGACTTAGGAAGTATATCCACGTAAATCTAGTGAAGTCATCAATAAAGACCACATAATACGAAAAACCTCCTTTAGATAAAATTGGGGAAGGTCCCTACACATCGGAATGAACAAGTTCAAATGGCCGAGTGGCAAAATAACTTCTTTGAGGAAACGGAGTAGCTTTAGATTTCCCAAAAATGCAATCTTTACAAGTCATGTGATTGTCTTTACAAGTATTGTTCAAAGAAGGGAAAAGAGACATTTTTACAAGTATTGTTCAAAGAAGGGAAAAGAGACATTTTTACAAAATTTGGATGACCAAGTCTCTCATGCCAAATTCCAATACTTTTGTCTTTAACAAGATTGCAAGATGACTTAGATGGAAGCGTCAAAAAGTCCATAAAATAGAGATCACCCCTTCTATGGCCTTGCCCAATCAGCTTCCCTGACTGAAGATCCTGCACGATGCAATCTTTAGGTGAGAAAGAGACTTGGCATCCATGGTCGGTGATTTGGGAAACAGAAAAGAGATTTAAATTAATTTTTGGAACAACTCTTACTTTAGGAACAAAAAAGTTTTGAGAATTTTTGAAGTCAAGTGTTCCAATACTTTCAATTTTTAATGACGTTCCATCGGCCGTTGAAACATAGGAGGACATGGGTTCGGAAAAAACATTGGAAAGGGAGGTTTTATGAGATGTCATATGAAAAGAAGCACCAGAGTCTAGTATCCACATACCTGGAGGTGATGAAGAGTAGGCGATGGCGGCTTCGGATGTTGAAGGAGAAGACTTGAGAAGGTGTTGGAGAACTTCAGAGATATGATTAAGAGTTTCTTTGATATCTCCTTCTTTGGTACTTTCTTCCTTCTTTGGAGATTTTTCTCCAACCGCGGCAACCTTTCCTTTAAGCTTTGGACAAACCGGTCTAATGTGCCCCGGTTCATTACAATAGTGGCATATGATTCCCTTTCTCGGCCCATTGATATTTTTGTTAAAGTGGGGAGGTCTATATGCTTTAACATTTGATCCGGGCCTATTAACGACCAAAACCTCATCATTCCTAATGCTCAAGCCAAGTCGAGTTTCTTCTTGACATACCTCGGCAAGAGCATCTTCAATAGGTAGGGCTTTGCTTCTATGGAGAAGAGATGCCCTCACTTGTTCAAATTCCGGGCGAAGACCATGAAGGAATTGAAAAAAGTGCTCCTTTTCAATTTGTTCCCTTCTTAGTTCAATGTCTTGTGGAGCAACCCATTTGGGCTCAAGAAGGGCAAGCTCATCCCAAAGAGGGGTTAGAGAGCTAAAATACTCCCGGACACTCATATCCATTTGTTTGGTGGAACGAATTTTTTCTTGACAAAAGAATTGCCGAGCAAGATCCTTTTGGGTATACATACCCTTAAGGAAAAACCAAGCCTCATTGGCCCTTCTAAACTTGGCAATATTAGCACAATTTTTAAGATCTACATTGTTCATAAACCATGCCAAAATTTTGGCATGGTTACTTTCCCAATCCTCGATTTTGGATTGATGTTCATTAATGGCTTTGATGCGCTCATCGCCATCTAAAGCCTTTTCAACTTCATTTTTAATTTTGGTAAGAACAAGAGAGGGTTCGGGAGTAGTCCCCTTAACAAAGCCCCAAAGTTTCTTACCTCAGATGATTTTTCATAGCGGAGGCCCACATGAGATAGTTGGACCCATTTAGCTTGAAAGAAAGCTCCACTTTAGAGTCACGTTCCATCGGCACCAAATATACTTTTTTTCTTCAAAACTTTGAGAGGCACACTTTCCAAGATGACAAAAGAAAAGCCCAATCACCAACCGAGCTCTGATACCATGTAATGAAAAGAGGCAGAAGCACCAATAGGGCAAAAAGTCACTCTTTAAGAGTGACTACAAGAGCCAAGAACACAAACACCAAATGTGCACACACAAAACTCACAAATATAGAAAATGACTTAAAGTCATAAGTTGGATTTATTGAAGAAAGGAAGAGAAGGGTGTAAAAACCCATGCATACAAGAGGAGAATACCTCCTCTATTTATAGAGGAGGGAGGCTCTAAAAAGGAACCACAAGGGGGCTCCCTTGTACACGTTGGGAGCCCCAACGGTCAGAAATCTGACCGTTGGAGCCCCAACGACTACAAGTGTGGGGCCCCTTGTGGTCATTACAAAAGGAAAAAAATAAAAGAAAAAAAGTAAAAGAAAAAAAGTAAAAGAAAAAAAGTAAAAGAAAAAAACGAAAAAGTAAAAAAAGAAAATAGAAAAATACATTGGTGGTTTTACAATAATACCCCTATCGGGTATTTCACTAAAAAGAAGAAATAGTATATATACATATATGTATATATATACTTATATATATACGGATGTATATATATATATATATATATATAAGTATATGTATAGATATATATATATATATATACATATTTTAACACTCCATATATGGTTGTATTCATTCTTTTCTCACTTAATGGAGTTTCTCTTCTCATCTTCTTTGCTATCTCTCTCGTGGTTGGGAGTTGGAACTCTTACTTTGATAGTCTCCACTGGTGGGAATCCCTTCAGCTTGCCTAGCAAAAATAAGAAAAAATAGTAAAAATAAAGAAACAAAATGCAGCTAAATTCTAGTGATTAAAAGCAAGTGAATTTTTCTTATGAGAAATTCAACAAATGAAGGTCTTGATGTTCTGAATGGATGCGATTTTCTATTGTTTTGAATTCTGTTCACAGTAAGATATCACTTAAAAAGTCTTGAATGGTTTTTGAGATTCTTGTTATATTTGTCATTAATGTTAAAGCAGATGCAGCTTCTAATAACTGCGAAAGAGAAAAGAAAAGAGATGTGTCTATGTTAAGTGGAAATTTTTGTATAAAATTCTCAGTGTTGCACTTTCTCAGATGAGCCCTCATTTGGTACTGATTTGTGCAAAAATTCATTGGTTTTTTATTCATGGGATGTTTATGAGGCTTGCTGTTAAATTCAATGATTGACCTAAGATTGTTATAGCTGTCTTTGAAAAGTCTAGCACATGAGCTTTCATTAAGGAACAAGTAGCTCATAAACCTACTCTCTCACTCTTTGATAGACAATGGTTTTGTGTTTGATTCTAGTAGGACCTTGATATCCAATAAAGAGAGTTTACTTTTGATTGATGAGCACTAGCGACCATGTTGAATAACCAATTAAGAACCAAAGTTCCTGTGTGGACTGAATGACGGTACACTGACTGGAGATACATAAGAAAAAAAATATCATGTCTGCATTGGAGCATGTTCCAAACATGTTATTAAGAGTACAAAATATTATATTCATTATTTTTGAACATCTCAGGGATAGTTCTACCGTTAGTACTCCATTAACCAATTAAGAACCAAAGTTCCTGTGTGGACTGAATGATGGTATACTGACTGGAGATACATAAGGTAAAAAAATATCATGTCTGCATTGGAGCATGTTCTAAACATGTTATTAAGAGTAAAAAATATTATATTCATTATTTTTGAACATCTCAGGGATAATTCTACAGTTAGTACTCCATGGAAACACACATGTGGAAAGAGAGAAAAACAAAGTGGAATACCTTTGAAACATGCATAGTTAAAGCATCAGTCCACTTAACTGGCAACGTATTAAGCTTATTCGACTTCTGTCATATCCAGAGTTGCTGGGGCTGATCTGTTCAGAGGCTAAGAATCTGTTAGCTTTTCCACTTTTTTCATCAATAATAGTCTAGCTACCTGTAGTGTTCATCTCACTAACAGGATACATCTTTATTTACAGTTTTCAAGAGAGTATGCTTGTTCTCTTTGTTAGGTTTCTGAAAGTGAAATGGCTGAGAAATTAATGTGGCTGGCTTAATCATCATGCCTTATGTGTTGTATAAGTCGTTGTTTTCTGAAGTATTTTTTTGTTCATTTAAGGTGGCTTCTCAATTCACATTGCCCTAAAACTGCAGTTTTTTTTTTATGTTGGGGAGAAACCATCAATTTTTCGGATTGCTGGGAGGTGCAATGTTGACTGTGCGCGCTCTTTCAGCACCCTCGGTGTAAAACTCCATGGGTACCCCCTCCTGCCCACCAGGAAGGCTTACCCTTGTGCTTCAGCTTGTGCTTGGGACGCACCCCTGGGTTTTGAGCTTGAGATGTCTCTTCATCTCAGGACAAATCAAGCCACCACCAGCCTGGTGTGCGGAGCCCAGTTGGGCTAATATTGCATGGATGGTTATCTAATTTTTCCAATGTGCTTTCTATTATATTTTTCTAATTTCTAAATCCAGAGGTAAGTGTCAAAGATTTATTTATGTACACTTTTCTATTGATATGATATTATTTTACATATTTCCTTTATTTTCTCCTTTCCAGGTGTGGCGCTTAAGGACTGGGCAGTGCTTGCGACGACTTGAACATGCACATTCTCAGGGTGTCACTAGTCTTTCATTCTCTAGAGATGGAAGCCAGCTTCTTAGCTCTTCCTTTGATAGTACTGCAAGGTTATCTAAAAAGCTAAAACTGGAAGTCAGTTTTGTTCATCCATTTCCTGGTCTCCGTTAGTATCCTCCACAATAAATGGATAATGTGTTGTTTGATCTTACGATTACTACTCTAGTAGTCTTAGAGCATGCTTCTCCAGTTATCTGCTTTGTCCTTGTCAGATAAAAAAGGAGGAAAAAGAAAAGAGAGGAAGACCTAGTCACTATTGATCTGTTTTGACTTGAGGAATGGGCAATTATCATCTCTTGTCAATGGAGCTGTACCTTAGGCCATTCACTACCTTGATCTGTTTCAGTTATTTCTTTTGTCAATGGAGCCATAATATAACACCGGTACTTCAAGAAGGGTGCCATACACATGTCGATGTGGGTACTGGTACTGGTAGTCTGGTGCTTCATTGGGTGTGGGTCAGACCAGTTTTGGATCTGACCTGATCCAGACTCTATTCATTACCTGTTTTCATCCATTTTAAGGTGCATAAGGGGTTGTTTTTATCTATTCTTGTATGGTGTTTGATCACGCATGCACATGCATATACAGGTACATGGATACTTATTTTTAATAAAAAATAAAATATATATATGTATGTATGTATATATGTATCCTCATACCCACACTTTTAGAAATTTTCGTGTTGTACCCTACGTACGTACACCCACACCTGTACCTGTATCTATGTAACATAAAGCCGTGCCATAGACCATTCACCACTGTGTTCTTGTGTTAGCTGCTGCTTGTTCTCAAACTGTCCTAGACGTGGTCAGTTTTTACTAAAGTTTTATTTTGTCATTATGCTTGAATGATCTAAATTGGTGCTAATTATTTGGCAGAATTCATGGGCTCAAGTCTGGGAAGATGTTGAAAGAATTTCGAGGCCACACATCATATGTGAATGATGCTACTTTTAGCAATGATGGCAGCCGGGTTATTACGGCCTCCAGTGACTGTACAGTGAAAGTAGGTTCAGTGCTTCCATACTATCTGCACATTCTGTTCTTATTGGATGTGATTGCAATATTTTCCTTTGTGATTTGTACAAATAGTTTTCTTGTTTCCTGAATGCAGGTTTGGGATATAAAGACTACTGATTGTTTACAGACTTTCAAACCTCCACCTCCGTTAAGGGTATATGTTCAAGGCCTAAACTAATCAAAACCTGATGGGGTGTTTTCTTTTGTTATCCCATCATGGTTGACTGAAAAATGATGGAACCTAACTGGCACGTCTCTTTTATCGGTCCACCAGGGTGGGGATGCATCTGTGAACTCTGTTCTTCTCTTTCCGAAGAACACGGAGCACATCATTGTATGCAACAAGACATCTTCAATATATATCATGACATTCCAGGGACAGGTACTTTTCCATATCCCAACTGTGTTCTGGTTTGAAGAATGTAACTCTCTCTCTCTCTCTCTCTCTGACCTCATTTCCACTGAATTTTGACTATATAGACTTGCAACAGTGTCAACTTTAATGATTGACATGTGATGGTTGTAACGGTTTCTGAAATGTTGACTTATCGATACTACTATAATGCAACCATTGGGAATGACACCTCCAACATCTATTGGTAATTCTTTGGTCCTGCCTAGAGCTATTCAATGTGTCCAGACACTTGTGAGGACCTTGGGCTCCATTCGTTATCTTTTGATCAAAATTGAACATTGGATTCACAAAAGGATTCAATCTCAGTTCCACCTTCATTCTCATCAATGAAAAAGTAAATTAACCAACTGTTACTGGCTTGAGCTTGACTGAATGAAAGCCTAAACAGCCATTGTTTTCGGTCCAGCACATCTCAAATGCAGCTCCATTCTTGTGTTTTTCATGTGCAGTCATCTGTCACTACTCATGCACATGAAACTGCTGTCAATTTAATTTTGCATTAAAAAAAATGCTGTCATGATCTTGAGAGTTAATATAAGTTTTTCATTGTTTAGGATATGTTTAGCAGATTATTTGATGAATTGAACTTAACAGGTTGTAAAGAGTTTTTCTTCCGGTAGACGAGAGGGAGGAGATTTTGTTGCTGCATGTGTGTCACCAAAAGGAGAATGGATTTACTGTGTTGGTGAAGATCGGTATGTTTGAAGTTTTTCACTCTCTTTAAATTGTCGAAGTTTGATAATGTCATTGCATTTTATGATGGCAAAAATTTCTTATGATATTCAGCTGTCTTTCTGTATTTTGTCTCAAGCAATTGCGTTTCAGAACTCCTTTTTTATTTTTTCTTAATCCCATTTTTTATACAACAATGCCTAGATATTCTCAAATTATGGAGAAACGAAAATATTGCAAGAAATTGCCTCAGCAAAATATTACTGAGACCAATATTGTGACTACCACACCAGAGTAATATGGTGAATCCACTCTGATTGTCATTAGATTTTCTCTGATCTAATGTTTATAGTTGCGCCAGAAGATTGGATGACTATTGAAATGGAATTTGGACCTGGTTCCCTTTGACGGTATTGGAAGCCCCTTTTGAATACACCTGGTGAGTGAAGCCAGTAATGACCTGTTGATTCACAAATAGATGTAGAGAATAAAGGATCCTTTCTTGAAAAGCTGTAAGGAGAATATGATAGAAAGGATGGGAAGGGGGCAGGGGAAGAGATGCCAAAGCAGCTGATCTGCAACATTGTAGCAATTTATTGTCTTTCTTTAGTATTTTCAAATTCAAATTCCCTTTATACAATTGACATTTTTTACTGTTAGCTTTGAAATGATCCAA